>NC_056736.1:434365482-434572982 GCF_019279795.1 Protopterus annectens | reverse complement strand
ATTGAGTCTCTCTTCAATATCAGTCCAAAAATAATTTTATCTAAAAAGTGTCCATACAATGTCCAAGAATCACAAAATCTGGAATTAAAAATGTAATATAGTTCCCAGTTTGCAATCACAATATTTACAAAAACGGGCGCACACAGCTTCCATAACTACCCCTCTCTTTTGATGGAAAATCCTTACTTCAAAGTAAATATAATCATTTGTCAAAATACATTCCATTAAATCATGTGATAGTTGTGCTTTCTAAAGTACTATACTCAGATAGCTACTCAAGAAGCCATTCTAAACCTGTCTTGTGTGGAATAATCAAAAAAAGATCTTTGATATCAGTTGTAAACAAAAATGATCCTGTCATAATATTCATTGGGCTTTACTTTCTTAAGGAAATCCCAGGAATACCTTAAAAGGTGCTTCTCCTTTTCTACTGCCACTTTTACTTTCAAATTTACAAATTTTGCCATGGCAACATTTTTTGAATTATTTGCATCCCCTACACATAATAGCAAATCAGTAATGTTTTTATGTATTTTTGGTATCCCAAAAATAGAGGATGTGATATTGTGAGGTATTGCCAGCTGTATCAGGAGAAGTGAGACAGTGCATGTGTGGCATATGCCAGCATGACTGGCTGTAGCTTTGTAAATAATCTTATGTCATTTGACTATCACATTAATTTGTATAGATGCTTGTAATAAAATGTATTTGTAAAAGTTGCCTATGTTAAAAAATGTTACAATAGAATCTTAACATTATGTTAATATTTATAATATAACAATATGTTAATATTAGTGTTATGTGCAATATTATTCTGTCTACCTGCATGCCTGTGATGTAATATTGAGGTGTTACATGTGTAAATGTCTGTGAAAATAGTCTATCCCCGGGATTCATGAAGCTTGCACCAGGCGCCGGAGTAGTGTTGGCAATCTAGCACCAAATATGGCTGCCGCACGATTCAGGTACGAGCTGTTTCCACGTGCACTACAAGCGTACACCAGAGCTATGCAGCTTCTGGTGCATGTATGCTAATTACCCCATGCGCAGCAGTGTAGCATGCAAATGAAGGTATATAGCGATTTATGAAGTGGTGCAGGCGCAGCGTAAGCATGAAGAAATGTAAACCAAAAAAAAAACGGTTTACATTTTGTCAAACATAAAATCGGAGCCATGAAAGCGGACCAAACTTATGTATTATAATGTTAATATATGCCAGTGGCTAAATATATAGCCAATGACATAAAAAACATGCACAACGCATAAAAACATAACATTTAATCTCATGGCCACACTAACGCAAAGTTAAACCGCAGTGCATCTTTGCGCAAACGGGATCACACGAAAAATATATTTAGATGTCATAACACTGCATTGTAACACAATTCATGAATTCCCCATAATAGTCAATGGCACGCATGGTAGGTGGTAAATCCTTTATAAGCAGAAAACTCCAAATCCAGAAAAATACAGACAATATTCATCCAAGATAAAACAGTGCAAGCAAACACAGCAGTATTAAGCGCTTTTGTCTGATAGATGACTTCCTCAGAATACAAAATACTGAAATAAGCACCTGTTTAAATACATTGCTTACCCAATCACAAATAAACTGACATAATTTCCCTCATTAACAAGGCTGCAAATACTTAATGCAAGCCAAATATAAAACAATAATACATATAAAAAGTTTAAAACATCCCTAAACAATATATATATAACTAAATAAAAAAAACATAAATTTTAATTTCAACAGTGAAGATAAAGAAATTCTATCATTTAACCCAGGAGCATGATAAGCATCAAGCCTAATTTGCCATTTAAGTTCTACAAATTCCAAATACTCATTCAAGGGTCCCCTACAAGGTCCCAGATGTACCTGTTCCAAAATAAAGAACAGGAAGGAATGGGTAGGTTCACTAACCAAATGTTTATATAGTGCATTATTTTCATTTTTATTTCTGATATCATATAAATGTTGATAAATCCTTAACCTTAGGGCATTCTTAGTTTTACCTACACAGACACTTGCACAGAATCTACACAAGGCCAAATACACAACCCCTTTAGTGTAACAGTACATCCTTTTTGAACTGGAAATATATCCAAAGTTTTTGAGCTTGATTTTTTCTCTGTCCATAACATAAGGGCAATGGCCACACCTCCCACACCTAAAGGTACCACCATTGTGCATGTCAAATTTTTGCCTTTCAAACAGTACTTTAAGGGAAGTGTCTTCTTTTGTAAACCACTTGCGGTTCAATACCAGATTTCCCTGATAATTCAGGGTCAACATCAAATATTTTCCAATATTTGGAAATAATGTTTTTAATGTCATAAAAATTGGATGTGTAAGTAAGAGTAAGCACACGTCCAAAATGTAAAGGTTTACAGTCATTATGACTTTTGGTGGATACCTGCCCTAGTAGTGCAAGAAAATGACCATTCATTCTTTTAGTCTTAACTTCATAAAAAATATCTATGACAAAGGTTTCAGGGTACCCCCTCTTACAAAACATGTTTTTTAATGTTTCACATTCACTAAGAAAATCCGCAAAGTCAGACACCATTCTGACCAGTCTTACATATTGGCCCTTAACTAGGGTTTTTTTCTGGTGCAATGGGTATGCGCTTGTATAATGCAATAGTGAATTTGAATAGGTAGGTTTCCTATATAAAAAAAGCCAAAAGCAAAAATACCACGAAGAGGCAAGATAACAAACTTAGCGTACGTTAGTTTATTGTCTGCTTTCATCCGTAGACTTCATCAGAATAAAACATCCATCAATAATCAAAGCATAAATAGCATCGTCAATCAAAGATTGATTAAACAATTAAAATACCTAATTAAACTTTTAAAGATACAAGATCAAGTAAAAAAGGAACTGAAATCAACTTGTTTGTTGACTGACAGTTCCCTGTACTTTAAAAAACATTTAACATTGATGGTATCATTAAGACCAGGATGAACATCAGAACTTAGTCTAATTTGCCAAAGGGTCTCACGCTGTTCGAGGTGGTTTTTAAAATCACCTCCCCTTAAATCAGAGTGGACCACCTCCAAAACAGAAAACAAAAACTTTTTAAATGTAGGGCAAGTGACTGAATGTTTAAATAAGGCATTACTTTCATCTTTATGTTTAATAGCATAAAGATGCTCTCTGATGCGCGTTTTCAAACATCTACTGGTCATACCGATATAAAATGATGGACAACTAGAACAGATACCAACATAAACTACACCTTTCGTGTTACAATTTACAAAACTAGGCACACTAATAGTTTTTTCACAAGTATTAAGACTAATATATGGACCCTCGTGAATGTACCTACACATGCTGCACTGGTGGCAACAATGCATGCCTCTTTTGTCAGAAATAGTTGTAACAAATCGGTGGTCATTAAACTCCAATGCTTTCTTAATACTAAAACTATTCTTGGAAACAAAGAATGGTTTGTTGCCCAAAACTTTGAACAAATCCAAGTTGCCCCTAATAATACTCCAATTTTTTGTCACTATCTGTTGAATGCATCGACTGTCAACAGTCATATCCAAAGCACAGACCAATTTATGTTCAACATTGTTGATATAAGGCAAATCAGAACTGGAATTCTCATTAATAGTATAGTTCAACAATGCTTTGTAATCAACTGAACGTTTACTTATAATCTCCGTACTAGTTTTTATTAAATCACACTTAGGGTATCCTCTGTTAACAAACAAATTAATAATAAAACCAAACTCACTGGTTAAATCACAATCTTTAGAAGTCAAACGGCTGGCCCTGATAAACTGTCCTCTCGGAATGTTATTAACAATGTGCCTAGGGTGATTACTTGTATAATGCAAGTAACTGTTGGTAAAAGTATCCTTGCGATAGATCCTACTATTAAACCTCTTATCATCAGTGTCCCACCAAAGGAGCACATCCAAAAAGTTAACCTTTAATCCAGCGCAGCTTAAAGTAAATTTCAAATAACTAGACAAGGTGTTAATTTCAATAAGAAAATTGTTCACTGTGCTAAAATCTCCCTCAATGATGAATAACAAATCATCAACAAAACGACAAAAAAAAGAAATATTAAATTTTTTTCGTAACAAGGGCAAAAATTGATGCTCCCACCAAGCCATGACCAAATTGGCGTAGGCGGGAGCAGCAGGAGAGCCCATAGCTACTCCTCTTTTTTGTTTATAAAGAATCTTGTCAAAAAGAAAAAAATTATTGTCTAAAATAATATCCAGGAACCCACAGATGGTAGAAATAGCATTTCTACTAAGCCCACAATTTTTCTTGGCTAGGTAGCACCGAACTGCTTCAACACCCTCACAATGAGGGATACAGGTGTATAAAGATACCACATCGATGGTAAACATAATAAACCTTTTAGCATCAAAAAATTCATTCCGAGCATATACACTGAATTTCTCCAAAAAATGCCAAGAATCTCTAATATAGGAATCTTCATTAACCAAACATGGTCCCAAAATGGCATCAATGACGAGGGAAATACCCTCAGTGACTGAATGCGGTGATGAAACAATTGGCCTGAATGGAGGATCAGTTAAAGATTTGTGGGTCTTTGGAATTCCAAAGATAACACCTATTCTAGGTTCCTGTACAATACAAAAATCATACACCTCGTGATCTGGGTTGCCTGTTGCTAAGCAAAGCTGCAGGATAGGGGTGTGGAAGTAGCCATAGCTTTGCTTAGCTGAGAGCGCACAAGGTGACTGAAAGTGCATGCGAACGTGGATGAAAATGCGCTCGAAACCCGGTAAATGGCTGTGCGCAGTGCGCACCACAGCTGAAACAGGAAGGATATGGGAAGACAATAAGGAAATGCTGCAGCATGGTAATTGGAGTACTAATGAGTAATTAGCACCTAGGAACTCACAGTGGGCCATTGACAACAGCTAACAAGGCTGCTAGCAGCTACCTGCAGAACAGGAAAGGGGAGGTGCCGTACAACAAAGAAAAGAGAACTGTCACAGCAGAACGAAGCAAACTTGCAGTAGATCAGCTATATAACACATTTCCCAACACAATCCTGGGTTGTGAAAGTACAATACAAGAAAGCTGGCAGCTGGATGCATGCGTGACAATGGGAGGGGAATCGGGTTAAAAATTGAAGTAAAGAGCAATAGATGAATCACGGCAGCCAAGTGTAAGTCAACATCAAAGGCCCTACAATAGCAGTACCTGCTGTAAAACCAATAATTAAGATACCCTGCAGCAGGAATTGCACAAACATGCCCAATTACACTAGCATCATCCATTGCACAATAGTATAAGGTGTGAAAGCCCCACACACACACTTGTGTATTCCCAGACACTTTGCACCAGTGGTGTATACAGACAGGAAACTTTTAATATATACATGTTAGGGGCCACCAGAGCTTTGATTCACCAGCATGTGTTGGAGACTGACGGTGGTGTGGACGATGATGCTGACAACCATCTCAGGCACCGGAGGAGGAGAAGAGTGTTCAGACCCAGGGTAACCTACCAAGGGCTACATGATCTGGAGATAGTAGAATGTTACAAGGTGGACAGGGACATCATACAGCAACTTGTTGAACTGTGCCAGCCTCGCCTCAGAGCCAGAAGTAACAGAGGGGAACCCATCCCAGTGGACACAAAGGTATGTGTAAGCTTGAGAATACTAGCCACAGGTACCTTCCAAAGGCCAACTGGGGATATCATGGGGATCTCACAGGCATCAGCATACAGGGTACTCCACCATTTCCTGGTTGCCATGTTACCACATGCCAATGAGCACATATACTTCCCCCGAACGCAGGAGGAGTTGGCCAGCAATATGCATCTCTTCCACCGTGTGGCAGACTACCCTGGGGTACTGGGTGCAATAGACTGCATGCACATACACATCAAGTCACCACCCGGTGAGCAGGGTAGGTGCTACATAAACTGCAAGGGATACCCCTCCATCAACTGCCAGGTCATGTGCAATGCCCATGGTATTATCATGGATGTGTGTGCCGACAGCCCTGGAAGCTATCACGAATCCCACATTTGGCATGCCTCACAGCTGTATCAGGTATTTGCCAGGGGGGACATCCCATATGGCCACCTGGTGGGTGATGCTGGCCATGCACTGGAATCGTGGATGATGATTCCCTTCAGAAATGCACCCACAGCCACGCAAGAACACCATAATGAGGCACAAGCAGAAACCAGAATCATCATAGAGCGCATGTTTGGGAAGCTGAAATCACAGTTCCGTTGCTTGGACATATCTGGTGGAGCCTTGCAGTAATCTCCAGGCACGTATGCCCACATCTTCATAGTATGTGCCATGCTACACAATATGATCCTATGGAAACAGCTGCAGCAGGGACAGAATGGTGAAGGCCCTCACAGCCCACCACCATTGCCAAGGGACCCACAGGCACAGAGGGACTCAGACCATGAACACCTTGTGCTAGCCCCAGTAGGCAGACAGAGGTGTGCCCAGTATGCCCATGCCTTGGCAAAGAGGGAACATATAGCACACACACTGACAGTGTAGGCACTCATGGACTGACTCCCTTCTCCACCTGCACACACAGCAAACATGGATGGCACACACACACACACGACCACCTGTAAATTGTCATTTATAGGTGGTCTACTGTGTGCACCCTCCATAGGTAGCCCTCAACTATTGTACACACAACTGCCATTGGCACAAGGTAAGTCAATACCTGAACAGTAAATTAAGCTATCAGCATGTGTCCATACTGTATGTAGAGGTTCATAGATACATAGATAGGTACATGCCCAACTGCCGAGGTCACTCATAATCATAGGCAAAATGTGTCTGCTGTCGCCATCCCATTGATTAACTAACTGTCCCTCTGTGGAGCAGAGCCAATTGCAGGATCCCTGGGGTGTATCCACTGTTCCCCACCCACTCTGCAAGGATTCCCTGGAGTGTTAGTGAGGGGTTTTGTATAATGTAATCAGGGATGTAGTTCCAAATAATGGGGTGTATCCCTGACAGGAGACTTCTCAGATGTTTACATGTTACATAGTATACCTTAAACACAGCTTGCATATATAGGTAGTTTTCCACAGAATAATAAATATGTGGAACACACAACTGCTGAAATTTGCGTTAATCACCCTTGCACTACCAGTGCCTGCTCTAAGAGGTAAAATAACACTGCCAGGATTAGAACGCTCAACCATGTACACAATCTTCACAATAACATAACACTAAGCTACCTGAGATGTACCAATGGCAGTTGTGTATACTGACAGGATAAAACACAAAAGGTAGGAATGTGTGGAAATAGGACAAACCGGCATGTACCCAATGAAAGGTGTATGTTATATATATATAATAGGTTCATAGATTAGTACTAAGCTAACTGCCTTTGCGAGCCATTTTAAGTCTAGCCAATTATCCCTTGTGAGACTCAAACCCTATACCTTCTGTTTGTAAGGCAAACACCTTAACCATGAGAGAGAGAGAGAGAGGGATAGAGAGACAGAGAGAGATCTAGGAGGTAGAATATTAGAGTAGGGGTGTGGGGGGCGCAGACACCTACATAGGGGGTGTAGGGGGGGGCTTGCCCACCTGCTCATATGTAGTGTAGGATGGTTTGTTTGGATGTGGTGGGTAGCAGTGTGTCTGTGTGTGTGTGTGTGTGTGTGTGTGTGTGTGTGTGTGTGTGTGTGTGTGTGTGTGTGTTCCATGTTCATGTTACTTTCGCAAGTTACCGTCGCTGTCAGTAATGTGGGGTATGGGAGTCTGGGCCTGGTACTGTGTGCGTCGGAACTGTGTGGTTTCAGGATTCTGTAGGTATCCCGTATACAGCAGTTGAAGTATTCATATATGTGTATAACATGGACCATAGCAATCACACATTCTGCCACGACCAACCTTTATGAACAAAGGATATGGAGAGTATATGCCTATACACTATTACAAATATATGCTATGGACATGAGCCAATGATAGTGTTACCACCTGTCCCACTTTGCGAGGGACAGTCCCTCTTTGGGCAGTCATGTCCTGACCAAATATATTAAACGTGGCAAATGTCCTGGGATTGTAGGACATAATTATGTCCCACATGTAATGTAATAGTCGTATACAATAGTTCTTTCTGTATCTAAAATACTTACATGTTACAAGAAACAGGATAAGCAACTAAACTGCTACAAGAATAAGCTGATATTTAGGCAAGAAAGGAAATTTCTATCCCTTGTACTGACCATGGGTTTGTGTCGGCCTGTAAATTCTGATGTGTGTCCCGAAAATGTCCCACTATGGCCATATGAAAAGGTGGCAACCCTAGCCAAAGAGGGTCAGTCACCAACACAACTATAATGACTGCAAATACCTATGACAGAAATACATAGCTTTCATGTAGCAACACTTTATTACATTCTGATGTATTTCCGAAAGGATTCAAGGACTAACATCACCTGCATGCTATACAGGAACCACATAACAGTGCCTTAATGAATCAGCCTGCAATTACCATAGTATTAATCCACTAAAGGATAGGTGTTCAAATAGGGATGGAACCCTCACGCACATATCGAATATGTATAAAAGCAGTTCCTACACACCTGCATCTGCTGTGCACACCCACCATCACCCCCACACCCAAACAAATTACAATACAAACTATAATAACATCACAAATCATTCACTCACTGTACGACATCTGCAGAAGCCTTAACATACCTTGTCAGAGACACATTAACATGGGCCTATGTGAAATAGTTGCTGTTATACAATGGAACAGCTGCTGATGTGACAGGGTTTGTTTGCACTAATCCCATTTCAGAGGGTTGTGTGTACACCGGGATGTGTTACCAATTACTGAGTAACAGCACAGTATGCTACACATGTACACCAAACCAAGGATGTCTGGTGAGCACACTGTAAACTACATAACTGTTCATGCATAGCCATACAGCCTTGAGCTGCCCAAACATCCTTGCCAGACTTAAACATCTGTAGAAGTATCAGGTACAAACAAACCCTGCATAAGTAGCAATGTTCTGAAATATAACAGCTGTACTCACATGTAGAACACATTCGTCTAGCCATTACACACAATCCATGGGAGTAATGAAGCTAATATATCTCTGGGTTTCCAAATAGCTGTTGAAATACATCACAAACAACACATCCAGGCTGTCTTCATCGAAAGTAAGGCAAATGGACAACGCCCAAAAGGAGTACTCAGTTATACACCACTGTTGCCATGGTATATGCTAATGGAGTAGCTGCACAGCTGATGTGCATCTAATTAACTACTTTGGAACACCAATTGGTGGTCAGGATACCACGTTACCAATATGTATCTAGAAAAGGATGGCTTATCACACATTCAAACCATCCGTATATACCAGCAGAATGTTACAAAGAAGATTGAAACACAAACTGAAAAGGATTGAATCAACAGTTAACGACACCTCGGGTTACTAATAAGGTATGTAGAACAGTCAGTATGTCTGTGTATTTAGTACCTGTTCCGTAGTATTTAAAGTGCACGCAATCCATATAGTGGAAACAGTTATCTTGTAGTGATGTATTGTTGAGCATAGTAACGCTTGTAGTATTTGTGTGTACTACTGTAGGTCACAAGGCAAACACTGCATACACCACAATGGATGCTATATAAGGGCTTTGAACACAAATATTCCTCACCAGACACTGTCAGTGGCAGGGCTGGTCCAACAAGTTTGTGCTATAACAGGGGGTATTATATGTTGATATATTGTAACAGTAGCCATATGTATGGGTGTGTTACTGAGAATAACATGTCGAAGGTTGGATCACTGTGCAATTATGATTTGCATTGTTGGATATTGTGCCAATAACTGTGTAATGTACAATATTGTAGGCAGATATGTATTAAAAGTTACATAGCATTAATGTTATGTTAGACAAACATTAGTTATGTCTATTTGCATTTACAATACACAATAACAGGATACATATGACCTTTAGTCACCCGACAGTTTATCAGCATGATAGCAAAGTAAAATGGAAGAGCTAGTTAACTATCCATGCACATAAGACATGTAATAAGTGCAAAGGTAGGTACTAGGCTGTCTTACCAATAGTATTTTATAAGCCTAGCTAGAGTGTGTTTGCTTTTGCCACCCCCATAGGTTAGTTCCTTGTGCCTCTGAACGGCAGAGCCACTGCAGTAATCCCCAGGGTACATGTCTGTCTCCTATCCACACGTCAATGTTCCCCTTGAAGAGTGCTATTGAGGGGCCCTGCCCGATGTACATTGGAATCATGTTCCAAAGCATGGGGAGTGTCCGGGTCAGGAATGTATCCATCCAGCACGTTGTTGTCATTGTTGTGGTTAGGTGTATATCCCTAGAGCATGTGGCTCTCAAGGGCCTCTGTTTAGGTGGAGCATATCCAGCAATACTGGGTTGGACATGGGCCTTGTATGTCAAGCAGAGATCACCTGTGAGTATGCGGTATGCAACCAAGTACAGCTGGAGTTTCATAGGTTGGGCTGCATAGGTCATCTGTTTGAGGTCAGTAATCCTCTTGGTGTGGTACTGTTGTGGTCTTCCAAGCTGTTGCAGTTGTCTTGTAAGGTATATCTCAAATGGGGTATTGTATCCTTTAATGGGTCTAATAAGTCATGAGTAGAGAGGCACAATGGCCTCCTTTTTATCTGGGTGCGAACCCATTAGAGATTAGGGGGCCATGTAGAAGGATATTCTAACCATCTTGTCATTATGGGTATCAAAGGAGAGATTGCTATCTACTGGGGTTCCCAGATCCTTTATTACCTTTTCTGTATGTAGGGGACTAGCACCTATGTGGTAGTCCATGGGCATTTAGTTATATCCAAAGGGTATGACTATGTACTTTTTGGAATTCAGCTTGAGGCCATGATATTGACACCAGGTATCCGTCTCAGTGCAACCCTTCCAGAGGGTGTCTGTAACAGCTGGGGAAACACTTATGTCCCCTAGTTTGCAGTCATCTGCAAACCTTTTCAGCCAAAGGCCTCCTGTGTTTGTCTGTATGTCAGAGAATTATATACCGAACATGAGGGGTGCTAGGAATGAGCCTTGGGGGACACCACTTGTAATTGGTATACAGTCGGACCTAGGGTATGCAACTCCCACTGTGTGGGTTCTGTCCGTGAGACACTTTGCAAACCATCACATGACATAGGGGTTAATGCTCAGGTGGATGGGTATGTTGATAATACCAGAATGAGGAATGGTGCTGAAAGCCTATGAGAGATCTAGGTAGGCTGTGTCAACCTCCTTACCCTCATCTAATGCCTTGGTAACTGTTTCTAAGAAGTCCACCAGGTTTAGGAGGCATGGTCTGCCCTTAACAAAGCCAAACTGGGAGGGGTCAAAGGTTTGGTGGTACCCAATGTCTCTGTGACTGAGATCCATGATGTGCTCCATAGCCTTGCAGACCAGGCTAGTCAGGCCTATAAGGCAATAGGTCCCATGGTCTGTTGTGGTGCCACCTTTGTGGAGTTGGATAACTGTTGCCGTGCACCATTCAGGGGGCACTAAGCCTGATGCGAGGCAATTATTGAACATGGCGCATAGGTGGGGAGCCAGTACATTCTGAAGTTCTTGTAAAATGCAGCCGGGGATGTTGTCCGGTCCCATGGATGCTGTGAGATTGGCTTTAGAGTGTGCGGCTTTGAGAGGGAGGGGGGAAAGGTAGCACTGAACCTATCTGCCAGGATGTTGGCAATATCAGTTGGTTCTGTAATGTTCGTGCCTTTGTGCTGTAACTCAGAGCAGATCTGGGTGTTGACATCGAGATATGTGACATAGCTATAGAATGCTTGGTGGTTGTTGTTGGAATTAGTGGCGGTTTTGTTTTGTAGCTAGCTTTGGAGGATCTTATAAGGGATCTCACCTTCTTACTGAGGCTGACCAGGGAGCTCCTCAACGCATGGGTGTGTACTCTCGTTTGCAACAGTGTCTTCCTCCTGTAGTATGGTTTGTTTATGGCAGGGGACCACCAGATTGGGTTCCTTAATTAGGAGTATAGTGTCTTGGTTCTGTTTGGGATAGCACAATCCATGCACTCGTGTAAGTGCTTATAGAGTGCATTTGTGTAGGATTCAGCAGTTGTAACAGTATTGCCCATCTGCATGGGTGTCATGACGTTCACCACATCTGTCTTTAGAAGCATGAAGTTGGCTTTGTAGACATATTATACTGTGGTTCCCTTAATGGAGGGTGGGGGCAGGATGTGGATATCAATGGTGTTCAGCTCATGGTTGGATCGGACCAACGAGGAGTTGACTTCAGGTGTGGAGCACCGGTCAATCATGTTGATAATGGCTAGGTCTAGGATATTGTTGCCCCTGGTGGGTGTGTGGATATGTTGATCCAGGGCATTGGTGTTGATGAATTCCAGAAAGCGTTGAGCTAATGAGTTGGTACACGAGTAGTTTTCTCAGTTAATGGTGGGGTAGATTCAGTGAGACTATGTGATGAGTGTGGTGTGGTGCGAATGTTTACCTTCTGCACATGACTGTCAGGATCAGGCTTGGTTGGGGAGAGCTTTACCTCCAGTTTGGCTAGATAAGTGCATCTCTCATAGGTTGTAGTGTTGGGTGGTAGGCAGAGAGGCTTGTATGTGCACATGAGGCAATGTGTGCATTGCTTCAAGATTTCCAGATTCATCAGATAGATGGAGAGAACATTGGCAGTTGTCTCTTGGACATGCCTGAGTATAAAACTTATTTCCCCTAGATAACTGAGGACAGTGGTTACAAGAGCTATTTTATTCTAAGCAAGTGAGAAAAGTATGTACAAAACATGTTTACCTTTAGGTAATGAGGAAGATTGAGTGCTATAGTAATTAACAGCTTACGTAGTGCTTACAAGTTCTGAACACGTGCTGAGCATGAATAAGCAATCCAGATAGGGTCTTGGATAACATAAACACACTGCCCCCCCAACAGGTACACAGTCATATATCCATGTACATCACAGGGCCCCAGTACCCACAACTATGCACGTACAAGCTGCACTCAGGCTGCATGGGATCTTTCCACATCACAGGTTGTATCATACACATATGCTCTCCATGTACACATCATGTAAAACATAGTTCCATGTCAGGCTGTGTACACACTGAATGGTGCACACCAACAGGTATCACAACCCACAAAGGAGGAGACACCACTGATAATGGGAAGTACTGCACTACTACCCTGCTGGGTCTAGTCTGAAAGGCCATGAACCTTGATCAAATAAATGATGTCAGCAGTACAGCTGTAGATGACAGTAAGGTTGATTTCACACTGCATATCATAACCTTGCCAGGTCATAGGACATCACCCATACTGTGTTCCACCTACACTCGGTATACTAGATGTACATTCCTATGTCACAGGAGTGTTTTGAAATGGGACTGCTGGCAGAACCACCACTACAGACTGTGTCTGAATAATACATACTCATCACACCAGTTGCAGCTACAGTAACACAGGGTTAATTACTTGTATTCCCCCTCATTGTAGTCAATACCTCACAGACAAACGGAAGGCATCTGCCTATTGAAGTATGTGAATGACTATGACCTAGGAGCAATAGCCGACATAAGAGTGTTGTGGACAACATACAGAAGGGGTTTTGTGGGTGAGGTGTGTGTGACATATGGCCACAATCTGACAGCTACATATTGTATTGCCACCCCTGTGTTAATAACCCTGTAAAGAAAAACCGAAGTGATAGAAAACAAATAACGCCAAGTCGATGCTGCAAAAAATCCTTTTACTTGTTAGCGCTTTCATGCACGCCAATGCATGCACTTCTTCAGACTAGTTTATACAGGAAGATGTACGGATATTTATACTTGCTACAATGCCATTTTAATTAAACAATTAGGTAATTAATCAATCTTTGAACAGCTCTAAATAAGTTGGTCTATACTAATGTGTGGCAGGGAAATCATTGTTGATTTCTTGCTATCTAAGATTCTTACTAAACATACACATAATACTTATAAACCAACATTTTACACTTTATATTTCATAATTCACCCAATAAAATTTTCAAAACTCAATAATTTAAAAATATATGATAATTTTAAAACAGCAACTTACTTTCTAAATAAAAACGAAAAATGAATTTGTGCAAAAATCAATATATGTTTTTTAAAAATGTATATGTTTTGTATTATTTATTTTCCATAGAATCCCAAATATCACTATGCTAAAATTAAATGTTTTAACTGTGTGTGTTAAATATATATTTATACTCGTGAGATATATAGATATATAAACTTAAATACAAATAACAAAATTATATATATTGGAACTACCACTTAATGTTAGTAAGAGCTTTTTCTTCTTCTTATCTATCCAGAGCTCTTAGTTTTAATAAACATTTAATCGAGCACATATCATTAATCCCAGGGTGTGAATATGCATTCGTTTTGAACTGCCATAGGAGTTCCCGTTCTTGGAGTTTTAAATGCCAGGGTCCTCCTCTGGGATTTTTATGTACTACTTCAACCACATTAAATAAAAAACTATGTGTGTTATTCTCAAGTATGTGTTTAGCTAGGGCATTGGAGATGTTCTGCTTGGTAATGGCGTATAAGTGCTCGTAAATACGCTGTTTCAACTGGCGTTCCGTTTTACCTAAATAAAATACGGAACAAATTTTACATGTTGCTAAGTAAACCACGCCCTGACTTTCACAATTACATTTATCATTTAAATAATATTTAACATCCCGAATTGAAAACGTTGCCCCAACATGAATAAATTTGCAATAGTGGCAATGGCCACATTTAAACATACCTTTATTCATTTTATATGTTTGTGTTGGAGTTTCCAATAAATTTTTCAGTGATGGTGCTTTTTTGAAAACAATGCGGGGTTTTTCACCTAAGATGGTATTAAATTGGTTACCTTGTAATAAAAATTCCCAATTATTATATAACACTTCCCTAATCTGAATTGCTTTGTGATTAAAGTGAGTAAGAAAACTAATTTTGAAATCAATATTCTTGTTATTTTCATTTTCTACATTTGTGTTATTAACTTGAAGTTCTGAAATTTCTAGTGGGATTTGATTATAGCCATTCGTAAGAATTGGACTAAATTGTCCACTTTGTCTTTTACGTTTGACTTCCCAGATGACTGTATAGATTAGTTTAGTAGGATATCCTCTATTTAAGAACATATCACTTAACTTGAAACATTCTTCTTCAAAAATGTTAGCATCTGGACACATACGGGAAGCTCGTACAAGCTGTCCTTTAACCACTCCCTTCTTCTGAAAGAAGGGGTGGCAACTTGTAAAATGTAGAAATGAATTACTGTATAAAGGTTTCCTGAAAATTTTTGTATTAAACCTACTATATTGGGTGTTTTTTTCAATAACAATATCCAAAAAGTTGATAGAAGTTGTGCCCAATTCATATGTAAAATCTAGAAAAGAGGTGAAAGAATTCATCTCTTTTATTAATTCAAAAGCTTCCTCTTCAGTGCCTTTTATGATCATCAGGATGTCGTCCTGGTAATGTGTGTACCATACTACAATCTGATGATATAATGCATGGGTAAAAAGAAATGTGTGCTCCCAAAATGCCATCACGGAATTGGCGAAGCTACCCCCGCATGGGGAGCCCATAGCAATTCCGGATTGTTGTAAGTAAATATTCTTTTTGAACATGAAATAATTATTATTTAATACAAGTTCAAGTAAGTTGACTAACAGGTCAATTTCTTGTCCTGGACACCGTTTTCTTAACAAGAACTCACGGACCCATTCCAAGCCTATACTTTGGGGGATAACAGTATAAAGATCCCTGATATCTGCTGTTAAAAATTTATATTCGTCATCAATTGGGATATCATTTAAATGTTGTAAAACATGCCACGAATCCCTACAGATCTGTGGTTCTGTTTTTAGGTGTTCCTTTAACTTACTATCTACCCATTTGGCACTAGGGTATGTGATGGAATTGCGCCCATCAATGATGGGCCTAAATGGGGGATCGTGCATGTTCTTATGTAATTTGGGAACACCAAACATTACTGGCAAGAGAGGAGCTGGCATAACTAAATAGTGATACAATTCAGTAGAAATGTTTCCTTCAATAAATAGGTCACTTAAAGCATTTTTAACTCTTTGATATGCCTGATTCAATTCGTTAATGGACACTTTTTTATAACTAGATGCCGATAACATAGTGTGCATCTTAGTTATATAATCACTTTCATGCATTAGGATAGCCCCCCACCTTTGTCGGGTTTCATAACCCGTATTTCATATAGTTTAGCCCATTTTATTAGATCTAATTCATCTGCAGTAACTTGTTTAGATGTTTTAGTACTGTTACTTAGATGTCTAAATTGGGCTTCACAAATTTTCTCATACAAAAGTATATTATTGTCAAGTGGGGGGTTATAAACACTAGTAACTAGTTCATTTCTTGGTGCATTTATACGCTCCCTCATTATTATTTGTAAGTTTAATTTCCGCGTATACATTTTAAGGTCACATAGCAAGTGTGCAATGTCCAGTTTTGGAGGTAACACAAAAGTGAAACCTTTAGCTAAGAGTTCCACGAAACTAAATGGTATGTCCATGGAAGTGAAGTTGTACACTTTAAAGTCATTAGCTTTACTTGAAATGACATCGGGATACTTGGAAGGACTAGGTTCAATTACCTCCTGTTCTTGTTGTAAACTGTTCTGTTGTATCCCTTCCTGTTGCGTTTCGTATTCCTTTTCGAATTGGGCTGACCCTGCGAAAAATCCTGTTGTTGGTTCTGTCGACAAGCACCTTGATTCGGCTTAGAATTCGGGGCTTGATTTTGTTGCTTTTGTTGGTTATTATTATAAATACGTTCACTGCGTCTTACTGTGGGAGAAACAGGTGAGCTGGACGGCAAGGAAACATTGGATGTGGCCGAAAACAATACTGCTTCATCATGTATTTCAAAATGTGTATTCCTGTTAGTATTATCATTGTTTCTTCGGGGCGGGCAGTCTGTATCTGTTCTGCCACTAATGGTAGATGGTGGATCCGGATAAGCACTTCCGTTATCATACACTTGCTTGTCTCTGCCCATTTTTCGTTTTTTAGTTTCACAGATTTTGTTCACCAATGCATTAATACTAGAAAAAATCCTAGTATAATCAAATGCATATCTACTAAAATTTGGATCAGTTTTAATGTCATTGTCAATTGTTGTTAGTATTTCTTTCAGATCCACCATTTGTTTAGTATAATCATCAATTAAAAGTTGAAGAAAGCTGAGTCCTTGTTTATTAAAGAACTCAACCAATTGAGAAAAAATTGATGATTGTTTAACTAATCCCGAATGGTATTTCCATTGCCTTAGACCTTTGGGAACAATGTTCAATTTAAGGCATTCACAGAAATACATTATTTCGATTTGGAGTTTTTTATATTTCATCAAATGATTGTCAAATAATTTTAAATTAGAAACCAAATCAGATGCAGCATTATTGCTTTGCAAATTCGCTTGAGCTCCGGATATGCTGTTTTGGGATTCACTAAATATACTAACCGGCATGTTAAAAAAGGTATTCAGTTCAGGCAGTTACTTGCCGGGAGATTAGCGTTGTTATTAATCTCATTAAAAGAACTGTTTTGATTAGAAATGTCCGTATTCACAGTTCTTAATTGGGCTGGTTGAATGCTGGTAGAGAAAACGTTACCTTGTCCGGTCTGTGCCTCAGTCGCTGCTACCGGAAAGTTAGCAGTTGAAAGCAATTCACCGGGCATAGTGTTGAATCTTACCCCAGTTCTAGGTTGTACCACGGGAGTGTTGGAACTAATTAATAAGTTATTGGAACGAGCAGTAGAAGTTCTTTCAGTTTGCAGGCTTTCCACTTTTTCAGCCAAATTTTCAACACGCTGTGTAAGTTGCTGTATCAAAGCTGTAAGATTACCGGTGGGGTTACCGGATAAGTCCACATCTTGGCTGGGAGTCCTGGTGGAGGTAGGACTGCCAGAAAACATCGACTGCGACTGTTGACTATCACGAATTTCAGCCATAAAAACCACAAAAAAACTACAACTTGGAAAGAAAAACCCAATAAAATTTTCAAAACTCATATATTTTTAAATTATTGAGTTTTGAAAATTTTATTGGGTGAATTATGAAATATAAAGTGTAAAATGTTGGTTTATAAGTATTATGTGTATGTTTAGTAAGAATCTTAGATAGCAAGAAATCAACAATGATTTCCCTGCCACACATTAGTATAGACCAACTTATTTAGAGCTGTTTAAAGATTGATTAATTACCTAATTGTTTAATTAAAATGGCATTGTAGCAAGTATAAATATCCATACATCTTCCTGTATAAACTAGTCTGAAGAAGTGCATGCATTGGCGTGCATGAAAGCGCTAACAAGTAAAAGGATTTTTTGCAGCATCGACTTGGCGTTATTTGTTTTAATAACCCTGTACCCATGAACTACCACCTAGGCAGTGGTCAACATAATGGACACTTGTGTGTAAGGGATGCAGCTGGGCAGTTGTCTTTCCTGTGACAGCTACGTCACCACACCTGTCAGTTAGTCATATGTGGCAACCCTAATAATGACAGGGTGCCATCCATGAATATAGAGATCATTGTCCTGCCAAACACAACACTCAAGTGACCCATTTCAGATCATATATTTCCTTTAAGGGGTATTGACCATGTGCAGATGGCCTACACCTGCCTTCCCATTCCCCATCTCCACTATGTAGCATGATGCATGCCCTGAATAAATCCATGTCCAACACAGTGATGTTGGGCATGCTACACGTACACATCTTGATCTCAAACACATACTTCATGGACATCCACCTTCCACATGCTGGACAGATCCTTGTCCCATACACTTTACATAGTCCTGCCATGCTATGCATTCCTGTCCGTCAAAGCTGCACATCGCTCCCCTCTCAGACATGGTGTGATGACCACATGGTAAATGTATCACTAACCCTTTGGATCAGTAATGTGGCACTGCTCCACCTGGCCCCAGAGACCTGCCTGTCAGCTACTGCCAGGTAAACTTTCATCCTACATTCATACATGGCCCATGGCATATAGTCTACTAGTTGACTTTGACTGTACATGCCATAGTTGATATCCATCCCTGGAAATACCATTTGGCTAGCCAGTGTCCCATGTGTATCACATGTGCAACACAGGTGATACATGGCAGGATGTTGAATTGCTGTACAGTGCCATGTAGATGAATATGGCAGAACACATACATGTAACTCCTTATGTGAGCAAGTCTGCAGGGTCACAGATCATGTCTTTTAAGGCAGTGTAAGTCTTTATATGTGACATATACACAGCATCAAAGTCGGCTGCATTAATGTGGACACATCCAGCCATGTGCTGATAGGTAGGAACACCAGTGCAGGCAAACAGATATGCCCACATCAAGACAGCATCCACATGGAGTATGAGCAATATAATCAGGTGACACATACACAGATACGGTGATAATATCCACTCACCATTGAGTGTCATGTGTGTGACACAAACACGTCAGTGTCATGTAGATTTGCAAATAAAACTATTTAAACTTAATAAATGAGATACGCATGTAAGTTCAGCTGTAGCTCTGTATGTCTCTGTGAGTTACTGTGACCTGTCACCATCATTATATCTTTCAGGTATGCCACGTGCAAGGCTACCCCCTTTTACCCACTTGGAGGATGAGGCTCTTATCCCATACCTATTCGACAATCATGATATCCTGTTCAGCCATGTTCCACAGGATGCACAGCAGCAGGATGCCCTGTGGATGAAACTTCACAGGAGGGTTAATGATGTGGGTGGCCACAACTGCACATACCAGCAGGTGCGCAAGCACTGTACAGACCGCATTAGACAGGTGAAACAGCGTGTGAATGCAATCACCAAGGAACAAGGTGCAACAGGTGGTGGACCACCAACCCAGCCCCCATTCACATGTACCGAGGAGCTAATGGCCAACCTGGGGACACCTGCAGAACCACATCCACAAGCCTTATCCGATATTGTGGAGGTGGGTGTCTCTCAGCCACTGAGCCTGGAGTTGCCTGGTAAGTCAGTACTGCACCTATAACAACTATATTCCATATAGTTGCATGTGTCACTGTACAATATGTAATGTAACATCATATGCAAGACATGTATACACACATGTCGCATACTATAGTATGCTAGTCTGTGTATGCACACATGTGCATACACCATAGTATAGTCTAATGTACTGGTGTATGTCTTAACATGCACATTGCACCCTGTAGCCATCATACAGGCATGGATAATGTTCATACTGCTGTGTTACTCCTATTTAGGTACCTCTGGTGATTCACTGCAACAACAGCCTGTTGCAGGTGAGACTGTTATTATTTATCAGGCATCATAATGCACTGTAATGCACAGATCTATCTGCCATGTGACCATTTACAACATGTACACATAATGTATGGTCCTGTCACAATATACAGGTTGGACCTGCAATGCATCACAATGCCTACCCATGTGCAACACTTGCAAAATATGTGAATTACCTCACTGACATGAATCCTCACAAACTGTTATTGCCAGATGTGTGGACAGCTGTGTATACAATGGTGGAGGTGCTGTTCACTGTATGGTCAAGTACTACAGATCAGAACTACCCATGTGGGGAATACAAACAGTACTACACAGTGGGCTGGAGTATGGCCAGCCCACAGTATTCACTGGTGTGGATCATAGCCCTGCTATGAATGTCACACAATGTGATGTGCTATATTGCCATGTCCATGACATCTAGTGGCCTGGCTGCAACAGTGCCTAACTAACTTGAAAACTTATCCCACATACCACCCTTTGTCTGCATAACCCTGTCGACAGTGGAGCATATGACATCTATGGGTGTATGTCATATGGGACAACAGAGACATGTGAAATAAATGCCCATCACAATAATTTGGCCAACACATGTACACACATGGCCATGCAGGATGGCCAGAGGCATGAAGCAACACACACGTTATACGTGATGTGCGTGTGTGTACACCCTGTCATACAATGGCTACACATGGTCCAGCTATGGGCTTTGTGTAATGGTTATATTGTAGATGTAGAACACTAGACATCCTACAGGTCTGTGCACATCTTGTGTAGGCGTGACATCAATCCACCACATAAGATGTGTTGAACATCTTGAGGGTGTCACAACATGACAGCAGTCACCTGTACAGTATCCACATCAACCCACAGATACAGTACATTCCCCTTGTTGGTGTCGGACATCAATGTCATACTTGCTCCTCGTGTGTGTGGTACACAGATGTGATGTGGGACATGGTGTACCGACGTGTTCGCCATGACTGGTCATAGTTGCTAGGCAGCAGCAATATGGTTGCAGATGTGCACGGTGGCATCTGTATACCCTTCAGTGACCTGTGTCACAACTTCCAAATCATGGTTTAGTGTGTATACACCTCAGTGACGTGGGTCACATTCCACAGTATATATGTATTGCATCTGAACACAGTCATGGCTATGAACTGTGTCTGTAACTCACACTGTATAGCAATAGAGATGCCTCATGATTCCCTGCAATGGCAATGCACATCAGCTAAATGTGCAGTATATCTGTAGGGCGGACAGACAACACTGCATTGGGACACCATTACCCCATTGTATATTTGACAGGACACCATTGAGTTAAACATGTCTGCATGTCATTGCACACGTCAGCAGATCACGTCATACTACATGTGATTGTCAAGGTCATATGTCACACATCAGGCAGGAGTACTGTTAACCTGTGCTGGTCTACACGGTGTAACACAGAGATGTATGCTAACTACTACTATGATTGTGTAATTTGCATGCCTTCTGCTATGACACATGCATGCTGTTGTGTGCAACCTAGGGATGTATGATAACTACCACTATTATTGTCTGCACTGCATACCGTCTGCCATATCACATGCATGTTGCACGCCTTCTGTTATATCACATGCGTGTGTGTGTGTGTGTGTGTGTGTGTGTGTGTGTGTGTGTGTGTGTGTGTGTGTGCGTGTGTCTATTGTATAGATTGTAATGTACAGTTCTTGTCTGCCCTCACAGGTGATGTAGGTGCGTTGCCCTCCTGCGGTACATCTGATGTTAGTGTCCCCATAGACTCTAGCAGTGATGATGAATGTATGATTGAGGCACAGGCAGAGTTGTCAGGGGCTGAAACTATGCCATTGGTTGCCATTCCAGCTATATCCCCCTCATCCCAGCACACAGATCCCGTGCCTGCACATACCCCATCACCAGTGGCCATAGAGGAAGGACAGTTGGCACGTCGTTGCTTGGAACAGGAAAGTGTGGAGGATATGGAAGATGTGCCTGCACACCATGGTGTCAGCCAACTGACTGGTGGTGCCCCTCACAGGCACGTGGCCAGTGCTGCTCGTAGGAAGACTTCTGGCCAACATGCACCTGCAAGACAGAGTGCAGCAGCTGGAGTCATCAGATGCATGTTTCAGGCTGTAATGGAGGCACAGGCATGTGCTGAATGGCACAAAAGAGAGGATCAGAGGCTTCAGAGGGCTGCTGTCCATTCTTTAAACTACAACATCCAGGCAATGGTAAATGCTCAACAGCAGATTGCTGAAGCTTTGAGTAGATGGTTGGGTGACATGGTTGGAGTCCTTGACCGTGGCATGACAATCCGTGAGCGTGAGCTGTCTGTGTTGGAACATCTGGTAGGAGTGAGGTGTCAGCCATGTGGACATAGGCTTGCTACATCACCTGTTTCAGGTTTACGTGTACGAGCTACCTCACATATCCGCTCCCATAGTGGCGGTAGCAACAGCAGTGCATCTGGTGCTGTGTTGTCCAAACCACGATACAGCAGGCCACATGCACGTGGCCTGGGACAGTCCCAACAGGGACATGGTTCCAGTGGACAAGTGACATCAGACAGTACCCAATCTGCACCTCTGCCTAGTAGTGCCTGTGCAACCCCTAGCAGGCACAGGTCACATGTCCGTGGCCGGACACCGTGAACTGTAAAACCTGGCCTGTACAGTCTGCAGCTGTCAATAATACCCCTGTGTAGGCCAGACACATGACAGAACTGTGTGCATACATACACGGACACACTGGAAACATATGTAGGGCACTGCAACACACACATGCGTAACATCCACACACACCCAATTAGATCAAAGGCTCTAACCCACACACATGATGTCATCCAATGGTGCAGCCTAGGTCTCTGACAAACATTATCACCCTGTGCATATGATGATGCCTGTGCCACATCCCTGACATCTACACCATCGGTGCAGGGACATGCTCATATGGTCTGATGCACAGGTTGAACAGACTAGGAAGATAAGTGTAGTTTACAATTGCTGAGTACTGTTGACAGGCAGTAGACATACCATGTACTACAGGTGTACAATTAATTTTGTACTGTTAACAGTATGTGTCTTGTGTAACAACAGTAACTGCATGTTGGACATGATGTTCTGCTGACCTCCTTCACATCTAGTTGCACGTGCCGGTGGATGTCAGTGTTTGCAGTTGGTGTCCCATATGTCAATGTGGACTACTCACAGGTATGTATGAATATACCAGCATGCAGTGTGTAGCTGCCACATGACAGTGAGAATGTCCCATGCTCCAAACACGTGTATTGATCCAAGAGCATGATAGCTGTGTATTAAGCTACTGTGGCTACCGATGTGACATCCATAAAGGGTGACATCACAGGTACAGATACATGGAGTGGTGAGGTAAGAGAGCAGTCTAGTTGATTACAAGGGTAGAGGCCAGTGGGAAGTGTGATGCCTCATTAGGAATCAGTAATACACGTTCCCATTACAGGATGCCAACACGCAACTGCACCCACACACTCGACACATGTATTCAGTGACACAGCAACACACCCACACACTGATGGATTCACCGACACAGTAACACACACTCGCACACAGTTGCTACTGGTGAGGTGAGGACCCCTGTCTATGTGCAAATCATCATTACAGTACTGTGCACCTACATGACACACCACAGAGAATACACAGGTACAGGTTTTCAGTATGGCCTAAGATCAAGGACATCAACACGGATAGTAGAATGCATCGCCTGGATGGGGGAGGGGCCTTATCAGTTCAGTATGGTAACATACATCCTCACTCCAGGGACCAGACAGCCATACATACACACACACACAGACATACACACACTGTGGCATTCAGTATTGAATACACCTATGTCACGCACATACAGATACGGCACATGTGTGAGATACACACCCCTACGTATGTCCTGCTTTCAACATTGCAGTATATACAGATGTGTACAGGAGAGTGAGTAACAATTGAGATGTATTCCCCCACCATACATGACATATATGGACATACACGCAACCACACATGCCAGTACTGTGAATCAAAGACCTGCCTAGCTCATGATTTTTATGACAGACTTACAGCAGTATTGCACGCATTACAAACTGTACTGACACTTCCTTTGGCAATAGTGCTGATATATGCACACGGGACGTCTTAACTGTTAACAGGTGTCAAGTGATTTTCCTTCGCTGTCACCCTGACCACTGTCTAAGTTGTGTGTTATGTCCCTGAATTAACAAAACCATTGCTTACTAGTTACACAGGCTATTGTAGGACTGCTTGTGACACACCTGTGATCTGTCATCAGCAAACATCCATCTGCAAAGATGCCCCACCACTTAGTTATTTCCACACATCTGTCCATATCTGTAGGACATCTTTCCATACAATCAACATATCACCATAAACAGGTGCCACTGTTGAGGCTGCATTACAACTGCATGATGTACTAGGATACACGTCACCTGCATACATCAGCAACTGTACATGCATGTTATTTGAACGCACAACACTACATGTGTGTAGGTCCTACAATCCTGTCATTTCGGCATGTTTGTAGGCATTGCAATTGGACATGTGTAATGACATACATGACACATGGACTGTTGTATGATATGATAGGTGTAATGGGCGACCGGTACAGAGGGAATGTTACCTCTGTCAACATTGATATCACACCTTATGTACTGTTAGCATTCAGCAGCCATGGATCTACATTCCATGTGCATGCATGTAATGGCTATAGCCACCTGTTTGCACAAAGGACAACAACAGCTATGCTATTTACATGTATGTTGTTTGTGTGTGTGTATGTGTGTGTGTGTGGCATGTACATACCCAGGGCAGATACATGTATGTCATAACCATACATGAGGATGTATACTGGTGTACAGCAACAGCAATCTGCTAATGCTGGAAAGTACCGAGGGCCCCTGGTATGTGTACAGCTGACCTGGTTACAGACAGTGGTATTATTGCATTGCATAACATATGATGCAACTGTGTCAGTACATGGGTACTCTCTACAGTTGATGTAGAGCTTGATACAGTCCACTGGTCAAGGGTCACATGGTGGTGTACTCTTATATGTCCTACAACATGTATGGATCCATGTTGGTGGTCCGAGGGCATGGTGGTGTCTGAGGTTTACATCCTAGAATGCAGCATGTGATACTATGTCCTGCACTTGACTCATCTGTGATGCCTTTCGTGAGTGTACCGGTCAGTACATGTGAGTGGCCTTTATGTATGTGGGGACACCACCACCTGGAGCGGTTCATACCTGTGTTATGGCCCACATGTCTGGTTCTGAGGTATATGGTGGCAGTGCTATTGTGCACTACAGAGCCATCAGCCAGGTGTTCCTCACTGCACAGACGTCAGTACTCCTCATTGTTGGATCTACAGTGACCAGCTGTGATTATGGACGCTACACATATAGCACTGGTTAGCATAAGACAACAATGTAGTTGTCCTGTAGGTGTCAGGGTGTTATCCTGTGTTGTATTTTGCTTGGTATAGGATGGTACATCTAAGGTGACGGACAGCAGCAGACGTTGTGTAAAAGACCAGTGCCAGATATATGTAGAGCAGCATTCCTGCTAACAATGACAACTACTAACACCAGAGCCCATTACAATGTGTTCTTTATGTCTAACTGTAATAGCATGGCCAGTGTGGCCTTCCGTGTTTAGAATCAGAGTGCATCCCAGACAGTCCTGTGCTACTAAGTGTATGAGCATGCCCAGTGACACCTTGTGTCAGTTATGTGCCTCTGTGTATGGGCATGGCCATTGTAACCCTGTATAGTGATAGTAGTCGTCCATTCCACAGATAGGCATACTCCAGGTCAGGATGGATTCCTACTTTAAACACACAGGTTCACAGGTATGTACAGCTTAACTGCCAGCATCCCTGTTGATATCTGCACTCCTAGAAGGTCATAATGACAGCCTTGAAATGTGTAGTCTGTGTGGCACAACTTGTAACTATATAGTATTGTAATAGTGATCTGTAGTTAGGCACGTGTTCCATTCTTACCAATGGCATGTGTGTGTGTGTGTGTGTGTGTGTGTGTGTGTGTGTGTGTGTGTGTGTGTGTTTGTCCCCGTCTGCCTGAGGACTGAAAAATGCTTTTAGACTGCTCACACTCCATACATTTCTTATACCCACCTTTGGCAAGGCTGATGATGTCACCCAGCTACAAATACACCTCTGGGAGTGCTGCATTCCAGTAATCTCAGTAGCTCGTTCTATAACTGCATAATGCAGTAATGTAATAAAGTAGTTAGGTCAGTGTTTTAATCCCAGACTTGCCAAGTATGTGTGTGTGTGTTTGTCTGCTTGACCCCATCTGCCTGTGGATTGAATAATGCTTTTAGACTGCTAATGCTCCATACAATTCTTATACCCACCTTTGGCAAGGCTGATGATGTCACCCACCTACAAATACACCTCTGGGAGTGTGGTATCTCAGTAATCTTAGTAGCGTGTTCTGTAACTGTGTAATGCTGTAGTATAATAAAGCAGTTAGGTCAGTGTTCTAATCCCAGACTTGCCAAGTGTGTGTGTTTGTCCGCGTCTGCCTGAGGACTGAATAATGCTTTTAGACTGCTCACACTCCATACAATTCTTATTCCCACCCTTGGCAAGGCTGATGATGTAACTCACCTACAAATACACCTCTGGGAGTGCTGTATCCCAGTAATCTTGGTAGCGCATTCTGTAACTGCGTAATGCTGTAGTGTAATAAAGTAGTTAGTTTGGTGTTTTAATCCCAGACTTGCCAAGTGTGTGTGTGTTTGTCCCCGTCTGCCTGAGGACTGAATAATGCTTTTAGACTGCTCACACTCCATACAATTCTTATACCCACCTTTGGCAAGACTGATGATGTCACCCACCTACAAATACACCTCTGGGAATGTTTTATCCCAGTAATCTTGGTAGTATGTTCTATAACTGTGTAATGCTATAGTGTAATAAAGTAGTTAGGTTGGTGTTCTAATCCCCAACTTGACAAGTGTGTGTGTTTGTCCCTGTCCTGCCTGAGGACTGAATAATGCTTTAAGACTGCTCACACTCCATACAATTCTCATACCCAACTTTGGCAAGGCTGATGATGTCACTCACCTACAAATACACTTCTGGGAATACAACTTCCCAGTAATCTCTGTAGCGGGTTATGTAACTGCATAATGCTGTAGTGTAAAAAAGTAGTTAGGTCAGTGTTCTAATCCCAGACTTGCCAAGTGTGTGTTTGTCCCCGTCTGCCTGAGGACTGAATAATGCTTTTAGACTGCTCACACTCCATACAATTCTTATACCCACCATTGGCAAGGCTGATGGTGTCACCCACCTAGAAACACACCTCTGGGAGTACTGTAACCCAATAATCTGGGAAGTGCATTCTGTAACTGCGTAATGCTGTAGTGTGCTAAAGTACTTAGGTCGGTGTTCTAATCCCAGACATGCTAAGTGTGTCTGCCTGCGAGAGACAAGTGCAGTGCTTTGTAAAGTATGCACTCTCAGTACAAATCACATGACCACCTTTGTCATTCTTGCTGTTATCACCCACCTAGGGATACATCTGTAGGCGGGCTGCAAACCAGTATTCACCATAGTGCATGCCCTAAAAGTGTATTGCTGCAGTGTGATACGGTAAGTAGGGGTTTGTATATAGGACATGGCAAGTGTGTGTTTGTCTGTCCGAGCCTGTGTAGAGGTGGCTGTGAGTGTCTTACCATTGAACATGTTGGGGAGCGGGTTTTGTAGTTTTCCTATATGGTGTCCATCTTGTGACACATTGGCCACCTCACAAGGAGTACAGCTGTCAGTCAGCCATGGGACTGTGTTGGCAAGTCATACCCCTACATCTGGCAAAAGACCTGGTGAACAAAGTATGCAACCCTACTAGTACCCGGTATATGACCCTCACCCATGTGCCATGCACAAACAATCTTACATAGGATATACCACTATGTTGCTAGTACCATGCAAATTGATGACATTATGTGAATGCAGTGGCCTGCAGAGGACATGGCAGCCTGTACAGTGGTACAATAGGCACATATATGCGGACATTGTGCCTTCACTATGTTCCACACTGGATGCCTGCAACATATGTGGTGCCATGAAATGTGGTCCACAAAGGCTATGCAATGCTGTACGCATGCACCCTATATGGACCCATTCCACTGACACCATGGAATACCTGTATCATACTATCAATGAATGTGCAGGGTCAACCTGCTCACTATAAGCAGGTTTCACCACACCAGGCCAGTATTGGCATTTCGGAGGATAACAGGCTGTGTACACAACATGTGCCTGCCAAACCAGGTACACCTGTACATGTCACTGTACAGTATTGTGGGACATGCACATCCCAGGCAGTGTCCATGTGATGGACTATCAAATACAGACATGGCATGCATTGAACACTATGGCCATACACATTGGTAACCAGGATGTCAGGGCAGATCATGCAGTACCCATCTGTGTGAGACATTGCAGACACTACACCCCTGCACTGCACACCATTGTCAGGTGACGTGATGCAAAGGATTACCCCTCACCCAGCCTTGTACTGCCATCTTGCACAGCCAACCACTACACACCCATGAAGCAATGCATACATGCATGCCAGTACTGGCACCTTGTGTTTGCGTGTGGGTTATGATGATCCCAACCACAGTCACTCCCAGTATAACCCTCGTTGGCATACCAACAGATGTCAAACACTTTCACATGCCCTAGCCCATAGAAACCCCAGATATCCCCTGTGGTGCATGTAGTCCTGTGCATTACTGCAGTGTGGTAAATTAAGTAGTTAGGTTGCGTATTTGTGGCCCTGGCAAAGAGTGTCAATGCATGTCCATTAGAGAGTGTGGTTGTGGTGACAATGGCATTCATTCTTGTTGACAGCCATGTGTGCCACACCTAATGTATGTCTACTAAATCTCTGTTGCAGATGTCACTCACCTACACACATATATGTTCTTACAGCACAGCAACATGTCACCTTTGTGGCACATGTAGTACCATCATGCACATGTAATAGTAATGAGTAGTCAGTCAGGGGTTTGACCCCTGTACTGTTAGGCATGTGGCAGATGATGCTTAGGGTTAAGTCTCCAATCACTTCCCTGGTGTACTTTGCCTGTCCCACCCACACACTCTGGTGGATGTGAAGGAGTACACCGGCACAGCAGCAGCATGTGTATTGTAAGTTATGGACATGGTCAGGTGATGGCCTCTGCACCTATTGCAGTCCTCCTCTAGCTGATTGCATGTGGTACAGCTGTGATGGTGTTCCTATAGCCATCCGCATGATAAACACAGTACACTGTCTAGGGAAAACATTTTGTTATTTGGCCATAACAGTCGCTGTGAGTGGTACCTGGATGTGGTGTTCTGACACGGCATCACAGATGATATCTGGATGTACCGCAAACATTTTACACAGTGGGAAATAGCCTGAAGACAGGATGGTGATGTGCCACACATGACTACAGCATGTAAGTGTAGTTATGTTGCATTGAGACTACTGCCTGTTTAACATGTGTGTGGTAATGGCTATTCTGCATGTTATAATACAGACATGACAGTACTCTGTTCATGAGGGACCCCCATCTGTAGGGCCATCTGTGAACTGGTCAGTGTGTGCAACCATTTGTTTCCTGTGTTACACACTGAACACACATCTGTGCACAGCAGAAACATAGTGTAAGGATTGCAGAAAGTACATGATGATAGGGATGTGTTACTGTCATCGCATACCTGACTGGACATGTGTCACATGAGACAGTGATATGACAGACACTGTCTGGGGTTCCCAGTGACAAGCCAATAATGGGCAACTGTTCATAGCTGTGGTCACATGTCTACTACACATTGTACAGATAGCATGCAGTATATATGCATGTGTTGTGCTCCTTCTGCAAATGTATACCATCTGTTGTGTTGGGTTGATGGTGATATCCATTAATACTGTAGTAGCTAATCCTGTATGCTGTTGTGTTGGGTTGATGGTGTTATCTATGCATACTGTCGTAGGTAGTCCTGTATGCTGTTGTCTATCACTAAGCCATATTTGAGTTTAAACTGCAACACCATAGGCTGAATGGGTTGGGAGGTCCCGGCAGAACCTCCTGTCCCACTTCAGCTGACCATGGCACTGGGCACTAGCACATATGGGGCCCAGCCTTGGACATCAACCTCTGTTGGCTCTGTACCACCTTCTGGTGTTGCCACCACTGAGGATGGAGCCTGTCCCCCCTGGGAGCAGGACCAGACAGGTACATGTCTGCTGTCATGCGGTCCCAGACATGTTGTGTTGGTGGCTCACTAAGGGGTTCTGAAGCCAGATAAGTGAGCTCAGGGTGGAGTGTCACATTTACAGGGTGATGCTGTCCCTCCTTGACAGCCCCCAGCACTGCCTCCTTTGCAGCTGTTTAGGTGCAGTGGCAGTTGCCCATGGCTGGGGACCTTCATCCCACTGTTTCCATGGGCTTGTGAAGAGCGAACACCCATTCCCGTCTGGGATGTATCCCCCCCACAGTGTCATATACCAACCCTGTATACTGTCTTTTCTGTGATCCTACTCAACCTATCCTCCACGGCCATACCTACACTCCTTCCCCTACATCCGACCCCCACCTATGGAAACATAAGGCCAGTCAGCTCCTAGGGCAACATCTGCCCTATACATAGCTGTCCATTTCACACACGTCCCCACTGGACACATGTAACCCTTGTAATATCCTTAGAATCCCCAACCACCCATATTAACCTGCATGCATTTACACAAATCATATCCACCCCTACCAGGATAGGTAAACCCAACCAAAAAGAAAGTATACTTGACTGGGTACTCATAAACAGTCACCCCCAACTGTACACCTCTGGTACCCTCCTTAATGGCCTAAGCGATCACCTTCTCACATATGTAATTAAGCACAAAACCATTAATTCCCAACAACCCTTGCTCAGAAAGGTTAGAAACAATAAAAACTTTGACCCTGCCAAATTCCAACAATAACTAAACTCATGTAATTGGTCTATTCTAAAACACCTCCCCTTAGAGGAAGCAGTAGCATACTTTAACAACAAATTCCTCGAGATCCTTGATTTGCATGCACCTGTTCGTTCAAAGAGAACCAAGGCAAAAACTGCACCATGGCTTTCTATAGAGTCTCAAAATTACCCTCAGAAACAAAGCATGGGCTTTATGGCGTTCTTCTAAAGACCCTCAAGATCACATTAAATACAGGCAATCCAGGAACGAAACCAAAAAATCAATTTTACAAGACAAAAAACAATACTACTGTAATTTACAAACAGTAAATCAAAATAACCCTCAGAAGTTTTGGGCAGGTTTAAATAATCTACTACATCCTGGACAAACTTCAACCCCAATCCCTGCTGCTACTATTGATAAAACCCCTGAAGATGTTTCTGATAGTTTTAACCAATTCTTTACTGAGACAATTCAAGCCCTAGCTAGCCAACTACCTCCCAGCTCCCCTAGTCCTGAAAGTAGCACCCCTAGAAACCTACTTGCGTTCAGCTTCCAACCAGTTGCCACTTCAGTTATCCGTACCTTGATCATAAAATTAAAACCCACTACACTTTCTGCTGATCAACTCCCTGCCGAGTACCTACAAAAATCAGCTGATGCTATTGCTTACCCCATCTCAATACTAATCAATCGAACCATAGTAAAAGCTAAAATTCCCACCATCTGGAAAATATCCTATGTAATCCCACTTCACAAAGGAGGCAGCTCTACTGAATTGTCCAATTATAGGCCAATAGCTATACTCTCTCCACTTGCAAAGATTATGGAAAAATGTATTCATAGACAACTCATGCACCACCTAATCCAAAATCGCCTTATGGCAGACACTCAGCATGGCTTCCGTCCTCATCACAGCACTACTTCAGCCCTCCTAGCCTTTACTAACACCATAAACCATAATCGCAACAATAATTATATATCCTCAGCCCTCTTCTTGGATCTTTCCAAGGCATTCGATATGGTTGATCACCAACTTTTAATCCACACCCTGCAAACATTCTGTCTAGATACTGGAGCCCTCCAATGGTTTCAATCCTATCTGAATGGTCAACAGCAGGCTGTCCTCTGGCAGAACAAACTCTCTAACCTTCTACCTAACACCCTCGGAGTACCACAAGGCTCTATACTAGGGCCCTTGCTGTTCTCCATCTTCATTAACGACCTTTATACTGTCATCCCAAAAGTCAGCTGTATCCAATATGCTGATGACTCTACTCTGATTTGCTCAGCCACATCTTCAGTAGAGTTATGGTCAGCTACCCAGACCACCTTTAATACAATAGAAAACTGGCTTTCTGAACATCGTCTGATCCTAAATCCCCAAAAAACTAAAATGCTGTTATTTTCACCAACACGTAGGTCTACCGCTTTCACCTTTACCATAAAATCAAATGATGGCACAATAATCTCCCCTGACCCATCTACAAAACTATTAGGTGTCATCATAGACAATAATCTCAAATTTGACCTACATGTTAACCAAACTATCAAAACCATCAATAAAAAACTAGGGTCACTTTACAGAATAAAAGCCTTCCTAAACCCTCCAGCTAAAATTGCCATAGCTCGCTCTCACCTTCTTTCAACCCTTCTGTATGCATCCCCTCTACTCTCGAATTTGAACAAGACTCTCCTTAACAAACTCTCAATTTGCTACAACCACATTGCCAGGTTTGCCACTGGGCTGCCTTTTAGGACACATCATTGCATCAATCTAAATCAGCTTGGTTGGCTTGAACTACCTAGCCTAATCCAGTATAACCAACTGATTATGGCCTATAAAATCCTCTATAATCCGGACAATACTCATCCACTTAAAAATATTATCACCCCCTATAACAATCCTAGACCGCTTCGATCCTCTAACAAACTACTAATTCAGACTAGCAAAATTAATAACACAGCTGGTGATTCTCTCTTTGCAAACTCTGTAAGTAGATCCTGGAACTCTCTTCCAGCTGATATTACCTTACTTTCCACCTTAGGTCAATTTAATACTAGACTCAAACAACATTTGTCACTTAACTGGCTATGTCAATGTATCAAGCCAGGCTAACTCGAATGTGTAAAAATCTGTTAACCAGTTTACTGTGTAATTTAATTTAATCCTGACTAGTGCTCAGGACTAACTGTAACCTGTGGAATTTGTTTAACTTGCTTACTTATGTAATCTCTGTAAATAGTCTGTTTGTAATATGTAATGCTGGTATTATGTAATGCTGTATCTGCTTACCCTTGGAGCTTTTCTCCCCGGGCCTCCGCTGAAAATGGACATGCATCCAGTTGGACTATCCCGGTCAACAAATGTAAAATAAAAAATAAAAATAAATAAAATAAAAAAATATGCATCACAACATACTCCTATTATCCTCACCCCTGTCCCTCAGGCGCACGATCCTGGTATGCACATCACTCCTACATGGTCAAGGTACATGTGATGAGGATGACCCCATTGTACACACAACACTACCGGTCACTCTATGGTTACCCCATTTACCTTTATCATGATGATGATGTTGCACACATCACCTTGCAAGAGTACTGCTCACACATAATGATTGGACAGGTACTGTTAATGTACATTACATGCACAGAGTGATGTATACGGCCAATGTACAACTATTTGCGTGTATGAATGACAAATGTCTGCCTGAGGCAGTCTTGAGATCACATAGAACAACACCACTACATAATACAGCCATCGCTGATGTTTTCCGTTTCATTCGTTTGTAATGCTTTGTTGCCAAATGGTATGTTCCTGATATATCTCTATATATGTATGTACCTATATGCTGGTCATAAACACTCACATATACATCTACATGATGGGATACATTCCTATACTTTTGAATGACTGCGCTGTATAATATGTTTGTGGTACTATCCATTGTCTGTATATCTGCCATGGTGTATTGCTAATTCACATTAGCTGTGTGCGCAGGGTCCTGGTTCTGACCCTTGCAGAGGACTTTTATTTGGTTGCAGGGCAGAACAAGGCCATTGTATATGGAGGGAGTAAAGCACATTAAAGCAGCTGGGAGCGTGTGTGCATGGGTGTGTGCGGTGCTAAGCACTGCTGACCTCTGGTTACAGATTCTTACACTCGGCTAGGCTTTACATTGCTTTACCAGTGCAATACTCGCATACTGGTAGCCAAACAGGCTTACACTCGCTCGCACCCACACTTGCAAATGCACCGACATTGGTGCTTGCATCTGGCACTCACACCCCTCGGTGGGAGCGAGGACCACAATATTACCGTGTGATGCCTATTACATTGGACTACATGACTACAGTATCAGGAATGGCTGCCCATTTGGCGATGGCATGGCGTTCGACTGTATGGAATCAGAGGCCTGTCCAGTGAATTAACCATATTATTTGTGTGTTCCTCATACAATCTGCTCCCGTCTGGCTGATACATCGGAACCGAGACTTTTCATACAGGCAGGTAATTGAGTTTTGGGAGCCACATCCGTCGGCCGAGTCATGCTACCGCATACCTATAATAGGTTGGCCACCTTTTCAATTGGCCAAGGTGGGACTTTAGGGTTAACACCTGTCCCACTTTGCATAGGACAGTCCCTCTTTAGGCAGGTGTGTCCTGCGAAAATAATCAAGACATAGCAAATGTCCTTTATTACAGGACAATATTATATTCTACTTTTTTTAATAGTTGCATAAAACAGTTATTTTATATATGAAACTTCTATATGTTATGTGAAGTAGCATAAGCAATTCAAATGTTACTAGAATAATCTTTTATTTGTGCAAATAAGTATAATTCTGTACTATGCATGGCTGTAGTTAAGTTTTGTTCTGGAAAGTCTGACATTTCTACAGAACATGTCCCACTTTGGGCATTTGAAAAGGTGGCAACCCTATAGGACCTTTATGTAGAGACGTCAGATTTTGCATGGCAACACATACCCACAGCCAGTACAAAGGAGAGTACTTCACTGTTTTGCCTAAATAAAAGGTTATTCTTGTAGCATTATAGTTGCTTATACTGTTTCTTATAACATTTAGGTGTTTCAGATACAAAATAATTGTTTTATGCAACTACTACAGACAATATAGGAAATCTTTGTCCTAAATCACAGGACATTTGCCATAATTACAATTATTTTGCAGGGCACAACTGCCCAAAGGGGAATGTCCCTCACAAAGGTGGACAGGTGGTAACCCCAACCCTATTATTCTATCATCTTTCTAAGGTAGTCGGCAGAACATGCGCTTTCTCTCACTAGCAGACCTCTCATACGAATGGGGAAGAATGAACACTGAATCAGAGACACTGCATAACAACCTCAGGGACACATTTAAAAGTTTGGGGCTTTAACCTGACACATTGACGGACACGGAGCACATATGTATTCATACATATTGTCTGAGGTACATGCTGTTTATGACTCTTACATGTTGTCATTATTCATTACGTGTATTCCGCCACCTTTCCTCCTATCACTAGCTCTAGGAAGGTTTACTTGGGATTGACTTAGATTCTGATTCGTAATCACGGACGTCCCTGGTAATCAGGGACAGTTCAATTATATGGTCCCTATGTGTTCTCCCAATGGTTTACGGACTAGGCAGTAGACGTGCTCTTAAGGTTTGGGAGGTATGGGTGTCTGCTATGCCCACATCGGAATATTACTTACATCCACGGGGTGGTCCTAATACGACTCTGACAGCCAACACCTGCACGCCTAGGCCCATAATCGCATACCCATAGTTCCCCTACCTGCCACTCCTCTACAGCACTCATCCTTACTATGGGTGCAGGTGGGGTATAAACACACCTCTACACACTGCCCATTCTCCCCGTGTCGGGACACATGTCATACATTGTGTCAACCCATGTGTTATCAGGCTTGTACAAGCTACTGGTCCGTGTACAGCTACATCCTGGTCACATCAATCTTTACAGGGCTTGGCTACAAGAACAAAATTTTTGGTGTCCCACAAGGGACATCGCTGTCCATGTTTAAAGTGTAGACCTTGTAGATCTCTCCCACTGGAAGTTTTCTGCTGGTGGTCTGGTAAGCAGTGGTGTATTTACCTTTATTGCGTGTCTATATGTCTCACCGGACTAGCTGGGGGGTGGTGGGAGGTAGACGTTTGTTTATTGGACCTCCCACCAACATATGCCCGGAGTCAACATATGTTACCCGTAACTGCTGTAACATAACCTAGGTATATACATGTGTATATTTACTGTAACATATATATATATATCTATTTACATTAATATATACAGATATCTGCATATGTATGCATACATGTATATTCATATCTTGCTATATAGATATATATATATATATATATATATATATATATATATATATATATACATATATATACATATATATAAAAACCTAACAACATATGGGTCTATGGTTGTCTGCATATGTACAGAGTCATATGTGGGTATGTATCTGTATTCTTTTTCTATATGTATACATTCGTACTACGGTGAGGGAGTAGCATATCTCTATCTTGCTATGGGTACATATGCACATATGCACACACATAGCTCTACTTACATACGTCTACATCTGGATATTCCCTTCCATGCCATATAGATTACACTTTGCTTTAGTTAGTCACGCAGTGGGTGTGGCTACTCATTGGGCAACACCTCTGCCCAATGAACACATTCGCTTGCATCACTAGGGCTGTCCATATTGCCCAACATCAGCCAACACCTGCACACTTAGACCCATAAGTAGCTACCCATAATTCCCCCTCCCTCGCCTTCTCGACAGCACCCATCCTTATTCTGGGACCTGGTGGGTTCTGGACACACCACTACACGCTGCCCACCCTCCACTTCACGCTGCCCATTTTATACAATTGTCTCGGCCCATGGGTAATTTGGGTTACCCACCCTTTTATTCCGAGTCTGTATACACCGTGGACAAAATGGACGATCTATCGCATTCCATGTTTTGCCAATTTTTGGGGTGTCCTGCAAGGGACGCTCCAGTATGTGTTCCATGATTAGAATCCACGGGTTTACTTTGTCCCCCCCATGTGTATCCTGCTTGTTGTCTGGGGAGCAGTGGACACTTTACATTGCTTGCGTGTATAGTTCCCATGTCCGGCTGTAGGGGGGGTGGAAGGGCATGCTGCATGTGTCTTGTGTCTTGCCTGGGCTCCTCACTTCCATTGCCATAGCCTCTGTACAAATGTCATTCCTGTGTGCTCTTTCCTATCATAGCTGTATATCTCTATACATCTAAGCACACACACATACATATATAAATATATATGTACATATATGTGTGTGTGTGTGTGTGTGTGTGTGTGTGTGTGTGTATCTATATATATATATATATATATATATATATATATATATATACGTATATGTATGTCTGCATACATATATGTGTGTGTGTGTATATATATATATATATATATATATATATATATATATATATATATATACATGTGTATATATGTCTCTACATATGTTTATATATATATATATATATATATATATATATATATATATATATATATATATGTATGAATATATATACATCTGTGTGTCTGTAAACCAATACATTCCCCACTCATACGCACTTACACATGCGTAATGCTGTTTATATTTGCTTCACCAGCATATTAGTGCCTTATTCATTATGACACTGACACCTCACTCCAGTTATCTTGTAATCGGTATTTAGCACGTTATACAGTGGATAGATGTAGCAATATGTTCATGTATGGATTACCGATGGTAATTGGAATGTGATACAGTGTGATTCGACCCGTCCTTCTTCTGCACAGCCAATTATTCCATCTACTGTCGATGTTTGTATGTGCACATTCCAATTTTTTATGTCAACAAATGGAATGCATGTGCTACAGAGAATGTACTTCAACATATTGTTGTCTGCATGTGTGTATGCATATATACCTATTACGAACTAGCTGACCTCCACAGGGTGGTCCAGTAGAAGCGGGCATCCAACCCTGGCACACTTGGCTCCATAATTGCATACCCATAGTTCCTCCACCCCACTCGTGTTGAATTGAAATGCGTAACATCCATTATCCACTTGTTATCGCAGCCATGACACACCTTTACACATTTCCCTCTCCAGAGCGTTTGGGGCCCTGCACATAATTTGTCCCACCTTGTGTATTCACAGGGTCTCCCGCCATGTATATTTGCACATACGTGCCTTTCCTGGGGTTATGGATTACGCCCATTTGCGCTTTACAATTTTTGGTAGTCCCAACATGGACTACATTCTGTCTGTGTGTAAAGTAGACTTAGCAATTCAACGATGTTACTCCCACTGGTAAAACCCTGCCTGTGGTGTGAGTAGCGGTGCTCTGCTCACTCCTGGGCAGCTTTTATGACATACGCTGACAGCACTATATAATACCATATTTGCTCTTGATTCCCTTCACATCCCTTGTGTATGCTTTATTGTTACGACGTTCATTCTTCATATATATATATATATATATATATATATATATATATATATATATATGATATATATATATATTTCATGTATGTAGATATTTATCTATACACACATATATATGTGTGTGTGTGTGTGTGTGTGTGTGTGTGTGTGTGTGTGTGTGTGTGTGTGTGTGTGTGTGTGTGTGTGTGTGTGTGTGTGTGTATATATATATATATATTTATATATATAGATATATATATAGATATATGCATATATATATATATATATATATATATATATATATATATATATATATATATATATATATATATATGTATGTATATATTTATATATATATCACATCTCTACATACAAACATACATTTCCTATGCTGGGAGCTGCTTACACCCGTGCAGGTGCACTCGCCTATGCTTACTGTGCGTTACATATGTTTACTGCCACTTATTTGTATTTACTTGTGCCTTATTCATTATGACAGTACCAGTTTGATTGAAGGGATCTGGTTAATAGTCCCATGCGATACACACGTTCACTTTTACATGTTTAAATGTCGGCTTTACAGCAGAGCGACATTCATTCCACATGGAAAATGATATGTGCTATGGTCAAACTTGAACCGTGAATGCCTGTTCATTAGGCGGATGCTCTAACCACTACACTATTGGTGTTCTGCTTCATTTATATGTATACCCACTTCACTTACACAGCAGGCATCCACTTTCCTGTTGGGAAAACCACACTACTACACATGCACCATTCCCTACTGCTCTGGACCCTTGCTGCATATTGACTCACTCAAAGTATATTCAGACCTTCAAAGCCTATAGTCCTGGCACATACATGTATTTGATTGTCAGGTTGTTCATGTGGTCGTCCAGGTTTAGGCTTGTCTGACTGGGGACTGGGACTGACCTGTTCCTAGCTGAAAGTCAGACTTAGCACGGGGACATCGTTGGTACCACTTTTAGCGTCCTAGCTTTGGTTGGGGATGCAGAGGTGTGCTCACCTCTGGCCAACCTGATATAACAGCACTAAATATTATGGGGGGTTCTGCTGCTGTTTCTCTTCACATTCGTTATGACTGCTATATTGTGACCATGTTCATTCTTCATATAGATATATATATATATATATATATATATATATATATATATATATATATATATATAAACATATAAATATATCGGTCTGTACATACACATGCATATACACCTACATGCTTATTTACATTTCCCATACTGTTGGATCACCACCACTTACCGTCGCACATACATGCTTGCATACCCGCTTACGTCTAGGGTTGCCACCTTTTCAAATGGCCAAAGTTGGGCATTTTCGGGACACACATCTGATTTTACAGGCCAACACCTACCCACTGTCAGTAAAAAGGATAGTACTTTAGTTTTATGCCTAAGCTTATTGTTGTAGCAGTTTAGTTGCTTATTCTATTTCTTGTAACATTTACGTATTTTACATACAGAAATAACTATTTTATGCAACTGTTACATGAAATATGGGACATAATTATTTCCTACAATATCAGGACATTTGCCATTTTATCATATTTGGTCAGGACACAACTGCCCAAGAAGGGACTGTCCGTCGCAAAGTGGGACAGGTGGTAACCCTACTTACTTCGGCTTTAAAGCGCCTTAATCACCCTATATTCGACTGCCACTATGCGACTGTGAAAGGTATATATTCCAGGTAATGCACGTGGGGAGACGTGCATCATGGTCAGGTGTTTAATCCCGGGTTGTAGGTTCTGCAGGACCTGCTGGAGGCTGAGCAGGGTTGTGGACAACTACTGCTCATACAAAAAACAAAACTTTCCGAAGATGAATAAATCCAGCTAATAAAGTATGGAACACCAAAATTAGCGCTTTCATTCACTTTATTTAACGTGAACTTCATCAGAAAACAACTCTCCCAGACACTAAAGCACTTTATATAATAAAACAAAGATCACATGGTCTATGATGTCAATCATTAATTAATTAAATCCATTAAGGTGAAGAAATATAAATGTAATAAAAAAAATAATAAATATATATGTTTTTTAAGTTATAGTGTAAAAACAATATATATGAAACAATATAAAAAGGTATGTATATATATATATATAAAAAATGCATATATATATATATATATATATATATATATATATATATATATATATATATGTATATATATAACAATAATACTTTTACATTCATTTTGTTTGTAAAAAACATTTTATATTCACTAAGTCATTCAGTCTTGGAAAATGATCAGCTCCTAAATATACTTGCCAAATGGATTCTTTACATTCCAACAAGAGTTTATTATTTCCAGTAAATAAACTGTTGTCAACACTGTCCAAAACAGAAAAAATAAACTTTTTATAATTATTACACTCGGTAGAATGTTTGCCCAGTGCATTCATCATGTCCTTTTTTTAATAGCTAAAATATGTTCACTAATTCTTTTTTTGAGAGTTCTTGTAGTCATCCCTACATAATAACTAGGGCAGGACTGGCACTGGGCTAAATATACTACCATTTCACTATGACAAGTGTAATACTTTTTGGACCAGTGTGTAATGTTAAGATGTGAAAAGTAAACCGAAGATGATTTACTTATAAATCTACACTGCTTACAATGATGGCAAGCATAAGTGCCCTTGGTTTTGATATTTACTTGTTTGTCAATGGCACATGTATCTACTTTTTTCTCTAATAGACTCTTCAGATTTACAACTTTTTTGAAAGTAAAATTAGGTCTAATGCCTATTGCTTTAGCCAATTCCTGATTGCCTAACACTACCTTCCAATTTTCAACTATAATGCTTTTAATAAGCCACATTTCATTAGAAATGGGCAAAACAAAAGCGTTAGTGAATTCTTTGTTTTCAATAAGAGTATTACTAGTAGAAAATACTGAACAAGTGGTCAGAATAGGACCAGCTTTGTTATTTCTCGGGACCATAACTTCTCTTTCAATAGATTCTAACCATGAAATGTGATAACCTCTACCCAAAAAGAAAGTTCTCAAAATTTTCATTTCATCATAAAAGGTACTGTCTTGTGAAGTTAATCGACTCAACCTAATATATTATCCCTTAATTACTCCTTTTTTCATATGTAATGGATGTATACTTTCTTTATTCAAATACTGGTTGGCAAATGTAGATTTTTCTGTAAATGGTACTAGTAAATTGTTTAACTGTAAAATCATAATGTAAGTTGAGGTCAAGAAAATTTAAACTTGATCCAAAACCACCCAATGAAAATTAAAAAAAAATCTGTGGTACTGTTTAAATAACTTACAAAAATGTTAAACTCATCTAATGTACCTTGCCAAAGAAAAAACAGATTGTTTATATAACGACGATAAAAAATAATGTTTCTTCTATAACGACTGTTGTCAGTAAAAGTGCTTTCCCAATTTGCCATAACCAAATTGGCGTAAGATGGAGCCACTCTTGCACCCATTGCAACACCTGAAATCGGCTTGTAAAAATTTCCGTTAAATGTAAAGAAATTGTTGTCTAAAATTAATTCCATTAATGTGCTAACAGTATTAACCTTCACATTGTTAAAATTACTATGTTTAGTTAAATACTCTCTCAGATGTTCAATACCCTTGTCTTGATCTATACAGGTATATAGAGACTGAACATCCAATGATGCCATACAAACATCTGTACTAGATGGTGTTAAATCCCTTAATAGTTCTAACAAGTGCCAAGAATCTTTTAAATAATAAATAGAACTCTGAACTATAGGATTTAAAATATAATCGAACCAAATGGATAGAGTCTCAGTCTTGGATTTACTAGCAGAAATGATAGGTCTAAAGGGGGGGTTAAACATGTTTTTTTGTAGTTTTGGAATGCCAAACATAACAGCCATTTTGGGATGTTCTACCTGTAAAAAGCTGTAACTTTGGTAATCCAACTCACCTTGACAAAACATGTCAAACAAAAAAGTGTTGAGTCTCAAGTAACTTTGTTTAATAAAATTAGAATCTATCTTCTGATAGGTGTTTTCATCTGATAACAAAAGTTCCATGGACTCATAATATTGTATGTTGTCCATTATAACAATCTTACCCCCTTTGTCCACTTTCATTGATCATATTTCACTATTGTTTCTTAATGCTTTTAAGCCATCAATTTCTAACTCTGTTAAGTTCCCTTCATGTTTGTTAGATGAAATGTTTCTAATGGCTCCTTCACACATGTTTTGAAATACTTGCAATGTACCTGTTAATGGTGGATTATATGTACTTGCTATTTTTGGACCTGTGTGTGACATAATACAATTTATATCTTGCAATATATATTTCAAGTTTAACTTCATCAAGGTTAACCTGAAATCTATAATAGTTTTGGCCAAATTAAAGGAATTAGAATGAATAAAAGAAAATCCCTTTTTCAGGAGATTTATAATAGGAACTGAGAGAGATGTCTTAGATAGATTGTGAATAAAAATATAAATGTAATGAAAAAAATAATAAATAACTATATTACATTACACTATAACTTAAAAACATATATATTTATTTTTTTCATTACATTTATATTTTTTCACCTTAATGGATTTAATTAATTAATGATTGACATCATAGACCATGTGATCTTTGTTTTATTATATAAAGTGCTTTAGTGTCTGGGAGAGTTGTTTTCTGATGAAGTTCATGTTAAATAAAGTGAATGAAAGCGCTAATTTTGGTGTTCCATACTTTATTAGCTGGATTTATAGGGTTATACATGCAAGGCATAAATAGTTTGCAATCCTGAGACTGCCTAGGGTGAGACTGCCTACTAGACATGAGTAGGGGGTCATTATGTGCAGATATGGCTGCACCAAGCTAGCAGCCCTAGTATGGGCGGTTTTGGTGGACATTCAGGAAGGGGGGGGTGTGCTGTGGAGGGGATGATGGTTATTCAATTATGTATCCAGGTGTGTTGGGGTTGGATGGCTCAGTTCAGGCCAGACCATTATGTGAGTATGTGCTGGTACATGTGTATCGCACATTTTAATGTTCGTATGTTTGTGGAATTGTGTTCTACAGTATAGCCTGTCAGGTTGTATTGCGAATGTGAATGTTTGTTCTTTGGTATTCTTTCTGACCTGTCACCCCTCACACCCATATTCCACACACACACCATCCATCCCTTCTCTGGTTGATGGCCCATGGCACAGTCAACAGGACACATTGCGTACACTACATATCTCTGGTACCATTATGGTTGTGAGGACTACTCTAGCATTTTTGTTCTTCCACATGCTGTACTTCATGCACATAGATACACGCAAATACTTATCTTTCATGACATGGTAGGTAGATCCGGGTAATACCCATTCATCTTTGGGCCATCCTGACAAGGACGACTTGGACAATGAATGGGCAGATATTGAGCGAATGCTCTGACCATTGGTAGGTTTTCCACCTTTTCATATGACCAAAATGGGACATTTTCGGGACACACATCAGGTTTTACAGGCCAACACATACCCACAGTCAGTACAAAGGATAGTACTTTTTCTGCCTAAATGTAAGCTTATTGTTGTAGCAGTTTAGTTGCTTATTCTGTTTCGTTTAGTTGCTTATTCTGTCTCTTGTAACATTTAGGTATTTTACATATGGACATAAGTATTGTATGGGACTATTACATAAAATATGGGACATAATTATGTCCTACAATCGCAGAACATTGGACATTTATAATGGTTATGGTATGGACGCAACTGTCCAGAGGGGGTCTGTCCCTCACAATGTGGGACAGATTGCAACCCTAACCATTGGGCTAGGCTTAGCAAATGGCAGTGGTGCACTAACATACTGCATTTCGCTTCCACTTGATATAACTATCAACACTACAATGGAAAATGGGCATAATTTGTTCGAGGGACGGGGACTCAATATTCAGCTACGTGCCTTTGTGTTTACTTTTTATTTTGGTGTTCACAAAACTGTCATGTATGCTTTGCATACATTTCAGTATCCATGGACACTGACAGGAGTGATTAATATTAATGGCAGGCTGTACTAGTCAGTATTTTAGGTTGCGCGTATGCAGCTGACATGTTCATGCCTCCATGCAGGGCTTGGACACTCCCCCTGCACTCACGCATGTTTCCTATGCATGTGGCCATTGCGGCAGCGTGCCTTCATTAATATGCATGTGGTGCTGCTGCACCATCTCTACGCCGCACGGACGGTGCAAGACTAACGCCGTCCTTGAGCCGAGCTTCATAAGTCCCGGGGTATATGTTGTCTGCACATTGAGTCTGGAGACACCTGATTTTGTTCAGTTTTTGCACTTGTGTGATTTCTGAATGACAATAAAGTTTACTTTGACTTTAACAGAATTCTGAATGTGAACTGTGCCAGAGTCAGGTGACTAGATGTGATGTCATTCTATAATCCACTGAAGGACGGAACTCTGGCAGCAGCAGTTTGTTTGTCTTTGTTTTTGTGTTTCTTTGTAATCTGATATATAAAATATCTATGTCAGTAGTTGTTAGTTGTGTAGTTCAGTGTAGTGGGTATCTTATCTTGCCTTGTGGAAGTGAGAATCTCAGCAGTACATCTTGCCTTGCAATATTAAATGAGTTAACTTGGGACAGTTTCTCTTTAGTTAGGAAAAGTACTGTGAGATTAGTTTAGTATTATTTCTTTTTCTGCATGTGAAATTCTATCCAGCTGTGTTATTTTATATTTTCCGTGACTGAAAATTCTGATGTTTTTTGTTACTAAATATTAAGTATTTTGCTGTTTTCTATTTGTATTACCCATTATTAAATATTTTTATACCTTTTCATTGTGGCTGGTCTTTTAGTGAATGCTTTTAATATCTTGAGAGTACCTGTGCTTATTCCAATGTCACGGTGGCCACTCTGAACAGCCTTACTGCCTCAGGCACACTCTACCTTTCATATCAGTATTAATTTGATGCAGTATAATTGGTTACCTCTTGTAAGAGCCTTATAGTATTTGGCTGGTGGCAGCTACTCTGCAATCTGGAGACAGGGGACACAGCTGGTAAATCTGTGTCAGCCTTTCCCAGGGGTGTGTGTGTGTGTGTGTGTGTGTGTGTGTGTGTGTGTGTGCATGCGTGAGTGTGTGCATGCATGAGTGCATGTGTGTGTGTGTGTGTGTGTGTGTGTGTGTGTGTGTGTGTGTGTGTGTGTGTGTGTGTGTGCGTGTGTGTGTGTGTGTGAAAAATTAGATATTCATTTGTATGTGTCAGATACTTGGAACTGGGACACAGTGCTCCATGGTGGGCCTTGTTTGGGATCTGGAGAAACAGAGAGACCAGTCCTAGTGCAACTGTGTCAGTGATAACAATTTGGGCTTCTTGATTATTGGCCTAGTGTGCCATCACAGATGGGATACAAGGATTTTCTACTTTCAAGTAATAGAAATCATCCTGTGTTTTCCCCTACTTTAATAAGTCATAAATAAAATGGTCAGTCTCAAGGGAAGCTATATTTAACTAATTTCTAGAAGTTTCTTCATAAACTTCATCATAAAGGATGCAGTCCATTTTGTTAATGTAGTCACAAGTATTTATGGTCACTAAGCCACCCCCTTTACCAGGCTTCATAAGTCTTATTTCCTTATTATTACAAATATTATTTAAAATTTGCCACATTTTGATAATCATATTGTATGGTAACATATCCCTTTTCTATCTCAAAAATTCAAATAGTTCAAACATTTCAAACAGTGAAATGAGTGGGTATAGGGATAAGTTAAAAGTACTCTTCCTTGGTGGTCCCCCTGATTCACTGTCTCTATGATGCCCGTTACTAGCAAAATAGATCCGGAAATCAAGTTTCCAGGTATATAATTTCAAAGCAATCACTGCATTCACCAGATTGACTTTCCTAGTGGGTACAACTGTTAAACTCTTCTCAAATAAATTGGCATAGTTTGTGTTGCTATTGGTGTTACTGAAACTGCAGATTTTAAAATATATCTTAAATTCAATAGTATTGACCCCTCATATCCACCACTCCTCCCTTGTCCATTCCAAGCTGGTACTGCACTCCAATTTCTCTCTCACTTTTCCCCATGTCAGGGAAGGAGGTTCCTGTTCTAGTAAAACCACAAGCACCAACCAGTAATAAAAAAAGAAAGGAGTCTTCAGAGTCAAGTGCCACAAAAAGGCTTTATTTACACTAACACATGATTACCTGTGGACAAAAGTGCTCAATGTTTGTTATTGTAAATAAAGCCTTTTTGCGGCACTTGACTCTGAGGATCTATATCACACAGTCAAAGTTTTATAACTTTGAACACAGAATGTTCGAACCATTCTGTTCGAAGTTCCAAAACTTTGACTAGTGATAAAAAAAAAGAAGTAAAAACAAAATAAACTGTTATAAGCAGGGGGACAAGCCCCCGGAACCCCCACACCCCCTGCTACTTTAATATACCAACTCAGAGATTGCACCACATTGAAATGAATGGAAACCTCCCCTTATGGAGATTTCCATTTAAACACTCGAACTTGTACATGTTTGAACTTATAGTCTCGACCATATGGGGTTTGAACTTGTACAAGTTCAACTATGTGATAGGAACCCGAATCTCAGACTTCTTCCTGAGATTACAGTTCTGCCCATATAAATTCCTGATCCTCTCCAACCTCCTGAGCGCTGAAAATTCAAAAGGGGTCTCTTGTCTTACATCCCCCTCATGATTACATGCATCAACAGAAACCTTGCTATTGCTGTTGACCATGGGACTTCTCCCTGTAGAATGTGTGGGTAGGAGATATACTTTAAAATTTTTATGATTATTGTTGTCCCTCCAAAGCTTTTTTCTTCTTGTTTTTATCTTCAATAACAACTTTTTCAACTTTATCTAAAGTACCATAAATTGTGAACTTGTCATAACGTGAAAACAAAAGGCCTCTGGTAAAAGAATTGTCCAACCCAACTGTGTAATTTCAGTCATTGACTTGTGCATTTCCAAATCATTATGTTGAATAAAAAACTCCATAAGTTCACAGCCAAGTCTGTCTAAGAGATTGAGAAGTTCCTTGTGTAAAGGGAAACCTTCTTGTAGACCTGTTGAAAATTTTAGTTTCTTAACCCCTTATTCAGTCTTAGCAACCTAATACGTTTGCAGAAATACCCATTCATGATATCTAGTTTATGGTAATTATTTAATTTATTCTCAAAGTCCGTTAGCTATTTTTTCAATGTAGACCCTGAAGCTACTCCACTTGGTGCTGTAAATTTGAAGTCCATCCATTCACAAAGCAAGTTCCCTACAATAAGTGAACAAGTGCCATTTTGTTCTTTTGATGTCGAGGTGATCTCTTCTCCATTTTCTTCTTGAAAACACCAGCAATGCTGACCTGGGGTAATACCATCCCTTTCAGAAGTAACCACAACATCTGTCATCATTTGGGTGTCACCCGAGGAAACCCACCCTAACCTGTGTCCTAAGTTAGTCGTTTAGAAGGAAATACTCAAGTGCTATAATGTGACATTAAACATTAAAACCAAGACTGAGGTTCAAACAGCTAGCTGCTAAACTGAACAATAAAATTACAAAAATCCACATTGCACTTTATTGTAGAGGTATACAGAAATGCATATGCAGAATCAACACTGGCATATCTTATAAAGAATGATAAGACTAAGAAAGTGTGATGCCACTAGCTTGTCAGTCAGTTGGCAAGCAATCATTCATCTAAGAGCTTGCAAACTTTGTCTCTGTCTCTCTCCTATATAATCTGACTCTGGACATTTTGTTAATATGATTGTATAAACCACATTTTTAGAAGTGAATGTAAAAAAAAATGTTCTGGCTTGTGAAATTGTTATGTCGGAAGTAGTACACATCAACAGATATGTCATGCAAGTTGGATGAGTGCAGAGTTCTGTAGCATTTAGGACTGTGTTCTGTTCTGATGTCAATCTGCTTCATACAGTAAGATTTTATAAATCACTGCCAAAGGAGTTACTGAGAAATATTTATCTTATAGTCACCCTCACTAAATATTTGTTACAGTTCCCTTATGATTATGTAGAGGTTTTTAAGTTCTGGATTGTATGTTGTCAAAAACTCATCCTATTATAGTGGGTCCTCTCCTTACACTGGAACAGCTGCTCGCTTGATAGCTATATTGCTCTGCTTACAGCTCTATTAATCTTTCTGACAGACTGACCCTGAGCAATGAGGAATGCCTTCATTAATGTAGCTGTACATCTCTTCCTCCCTTACTGGAACAAATCTGGTGATTCTAAGTGCTTGAATGTAAATATCAGACTTATTTAATTTGGACATTTACAACTGCTGTGCAGATATATCTGTGTGGCTGTTTTCCCGTAGGCATATTTGAAATGTTTTGCTGTGCTGTAACCTTAGTATTAGGGACATTAATTAGGACCACAGCTGTCCCTGGAACAAGTTGTTAGATAACAGAATCAGCAATGACAATTGCATGGAATTATAGTACCGACATTCATTACAACAGTCACAGTTGTGCAACATTGCAACTGCTTAAATTAATGAATACATGTGAATAATTGGTTGTGTAACCTTCTGTAACTGTAATAAGAACCAGTTGAGCTATTTGATAGAGCTCAAAGTAGCAATTTATTTTTTCATCTTCAGGTTTAGATTGAGGTGGCACCATTCCGGGGAACCACAGTTAGTGACAATTCAAATAGCTATGGCTCAAACTCAAATAACCATGTGGGCTTCATGAGGACTACCACACTCAGTTAAGGGATACAGTGTCAAAAACAAAAGGAAAGGTAGTCAGTGGTGCTAAAAATGCAGTATGCAGCATAGTAGCTTATCTTAGATAGACTTATACTGGTTGGAGGGCATCTGGAAGTCAGACGGCCATCAGTTTGAGATTGTGGCACTAAAGACAGCACTTGATAACCAAGCATTCCAAGAAAATTATAAACAATGGATAGATGTATGAGTTCTGACAAGTTCCTAACAGAATTCCTTGAAGTGTCAATACTACAACTCCATATTATGAACAAATCATCAGTAAAATGAAAATAACCAAATGGTTTCTGCTTGCTGTGTCATAGAAATTATTGTACTATATTTCCATGAAGAGGTCTGCACAGTGCAAAGCCATTGTGGTGCAGTAACCAAAATCTGAACATAATGCTTTGCATTAAAGATGCAATTATTATGTGTGAGGGTGAATTCTATTTTTTACTAGTACATCTGGTTAATATCATGATAATCTGATTTTTCCTGTAAGACAGGCAGCAATATCTTCCTTGTGTGTGATGTTTGTGAACTGTGATGTAGCATCCGTTAGGACTGAAATAGTATAAGGTAGCAAGTTACAATAACATGATATAATAATAAGAAAATGAGTGATACCTTGAATATAGCTGTTCTTTTCATTGATCAGTGGTTTCAGAAATATACCCCAAACCCAGAGATCCCTTCTGACAGGGTTTCTTTGCCTGAAACTGCTGGTTTTCTTAGGATCTCTGTGTTATGGGTTTTCTGTGCATGTAGATACCTGTCCAAGTCTGCCTGGGAATAGAGTGGGTTAGTTCATAATAAATGTAAGCAAGAAAGAGATAATAAGGTCTCTCAGATGTTTTATGTTCTGTTTAGCTGTAATGATAGAATGCTTTGAAAAAAAAAAAAAAAAAAACAGACAAACTAGTGGTCTTACTCATTCATTGATGAGCTCAGTCACAATAATTTCCAAAAGTCATAAAACCCAGGTAGCGTTCCAAAGCAAGAAGCCTTTACTCTTCACAGACAAGCAATACTTGATGGACTGCAACTCATATGAGTGCCTATATATTAAAAAGATGGTGAAATCTTCTGCGTTTTATGTGGGTAAGACTATGAATAAACTAAAAAGGATGATTTCAGGTAATCTTTCTGACATCAGACGTAAGTGCCAAAGAAACACCTTATCCAAACATGTATTACAGCCCCCCAGACATTCTGGTTTTAAATTTATCATTCTTGACTATGTGGAGATGGATGAGTTTGAAGGGGATGACAATGATGTTTTGACAAAAAAAGAATTATGCTGGCAGCTGAAATTAAATGCACTTGGAAAGCATGACTTAACTACTATTGCTCTAATAAGAGTGTATTGAATTTATGTAAGCTGACACACAATCTGTAAAGTTTTTTTTATGGAATTTTTCAGAAAATATGTTTATGTACTAAAGCTATCAAACATACTATATATTGAGTTACTTTAACCTCCATATTCTGCTTTGATTAGATTTAATACACTCTTTAGTCACACAAGAGATTTTAATGGTAGATTCAAAACACACATTTTTTCATGCCACTATTACCGAGTAGTATTGGTATAATTCCCCCCATTTAGCATACTGGTGGATGCTCATGCACACTCATGCACACACTTACACACTTTTATATATTGCTAGTTTACTTCATCCACTGTTTTCTGCATTTTTGTGTGTTTTTTTCTACTGGTTGGGGCTGTAAAATTGAAAACTGCCATGACAGGTGTTTTTTTTCTCTCTCTCAACTGTAAACCACTGACATTCTGTCTGAGCTGTAAATAACTTAGTTTGTATGCACACTACTACATATGGATGTATGCTTATTAGATATTATTACATATATATATATATATATATATATATATATATATGTATGTATATGGGTCTAGGACACCTGCTCGACTAGCATATGTCCGAATCACAAAACATTGAACACACATACACAAAAGCGCTTAACATCTAAAAGCACTTTCATGTATGTGCAGTTCAAAAAAAAATTCAACATTTCTGCAGGGGGGCTTCACCTCCCTGCAGCCCCCACACCCCCCTACTTTATTATTCTCACTCTAAAATCACACTACAATGGAGAAAAGGGAATTTTCCCTTACCCGCACTGTAGTCTGATCTACAAAACAGACACACATACACGGAAGCGCTTGTCGATGTTAAGCACTTTCGTGTATGTGTGTTCGATGTTTTGTGATTTGGACATATGCTAGTCGAGCATGTGTCCGGATCCCATATATATATATATATATATATATATATATATATATATATATATATATATATATATATATATATATATATATGTATTTATAGTGTTCTAATTAGATAATGTTTATAGTTAGATAGCTATCTGTGTTTTTTCTTGCATCTATCTAGTTAGCCCTTTTTACTTATCCACATATGTATATAGTTTTAGTTTTTGTCACAGACCTGATGAAGGCTTTATTGCATTAGCTAGCCGAAATCAAATTTAGTTAAAAGTCACCCCGGGATTCATGAAGCTTGTGCCATGCGCTGGAGTAGCATCGGCGATCTAGCCCCAAATATGGCCATCGAGCAATTCAGGTAAGAGCTGTTTCCACGTACACTACCAGTGTACGCCAGAGCTGCGCAGCCCCCGGTGCATGTATGCTAATTACCCCATACACAGCAGTGTAGCATGCAAATGAAAGTATATAGTGATTCATGAAGTTGTGCAGGCATAGCGTAAGCACGTAGAAATGTAAACCAAAAAAAAAGTTTTACATTTTGTCAAACATAAAATCGGAGCCATGAAAGCGGACCGAACTTACGTATTATAATGCTAATATATGTCAATGGCTAAATATAGCCAATGGCATAAAACAACATGCACAACATATAAAAAATAACATTTAATGTCATGGCCTCACCAACGCAAATTAAAACCGCAGTACATCGGTGCGCAAACGGGATCACAAGGAAAATATATTTAGATGTCATAAAACTGTAATGTAACTCAATTCATGATATCCCCGTAATAGTCACTGGCATGCATGCTACACCAAAACCATGGCTCAAGGGTTGCTAAGGGTCTGTGACAGTTTTCCATGCGGTAACTAGAAATTAGCAGTCAATGCCATGCAAATGAGTCAAGTAATAAGGAATCGGAAATGCCCTGCCGGCGTTAGAATGCACCACATGGCGTAGCCTTACAACACCGAGGAATGGCCTGGAGGTAAACATGACATCAAGAGAGAGGTGTGCCACCATAGCTGTAAGCACATTGGATCATTGCTAATCCATGTTGCATGTTGCTAAGCAAAGCCGCAGGATAGGGGTGTGGAAGTAGCCATAGCTTTGGTTAGCTTAGAGCACACAAGGTAACCGAAAGTTCATGTGAATGTGGATGAAAACATGCACAAAACTCGGTAAATGGTTGTGCACGGCGCACACCACAGCTGAAACAGGAAGGATACGGGAAGACAATAAGGAGATGCTGCAGCACGGTAATTGGAGTGCAAATGAGTAATTAACACCTAGAAACTCACAGTGGGCCATAGACAGCAGCTAAAAAGGCTGCTAGCAGCTACCTGCAGAGCAGGAAAGGGGAGATGCTGTACAGCAAAGAAAAGAGAACTGTCACAGCAGAACAAAGCAAACTTGCAGTAGATCAGCTACATAACACATTTCCCAACACAATCCTGGGTTGTGGAAGCACAAAACAAGAAAGGCAGCAGCTGGATGCATGCCTGACAATGGGAGGTGAATCAGGTTGAAAATAGAAGTAAAGGGCAATAGATGAATAATGGCAGACAAGCATAAGTCAACACCAAAGGCCCCACAATAGCAGTACCTGTTGTAAAACCAATAATTAAGATACCCTGCAGATGGAACAGCACAGACACACCCAATTACACCAGCATCATCCATTGCACAATAGTATAAGGTGTGAAAGCCCCACACACACACCTGTGTGTTCCCAGACACTCTGCACCATTGGTGTATACAGATGGGGAACTTTTAATATGTATATGTTAGGGGCTGCAATAACTTTGATTCACCAGCATGTGTTGGAGACTGACGGTGGGGTGGAGGATGATGCTGATAACCATCTCAGCCACCAGAGGAGGAGATGAGTGTTCAGACCCAGGGTAACCTACCAGGGGCTACATGATCTGGAGATAGTAGAGTGTTACAGGGTGGACAGGGACATTATACAGACTCTTGTTGAGCTGTGCCGGCCACGCCTCAGAACCAGAAGTAGCAGAGGGGAACCCATCCCAGTGAACACAAAGGTATGTGTAAGCTTGAGAATACTAACCACAGGTACCTTCCAAAGGCCAACTGGTGATATCATGGGGATCTCACAGGCATCAGCATCCAGGGTACTCCACCAGTTCCAGGATGCCATGTTACCACATGCCAATGAGCACATATACTTCCCCCGAATGCAGGAGGAGTTGGCCAGCAATATGCGTCTCTTCCACCGTGTGGCAGACTACCCGGCGGTACTGGGTGCAATAGACTACACGCACATACACATCAAGTCACCACCCGGTGACCAGGGTAGGTGCTACATAAACTGCAAGGGATTCCCCTCCATCAACTGCCAGGTTGTGTGCAATGCCCAGGGCATTATCATGGATGTGTGTGATGGCAGCCCTGGAAGCTATTACGACTCCCACATCTGGCATGTCTCACAGCTGTATCAGGTATTTGCCAGGGGGACATCCCATATGGCCACCTGATGGGGGATGCTGGCTATGCACTGGAACCGTGGATGATGACTCCCATCAGAAATGCACACACAGCCACGCAAGAATGCCATAATGAGGCACACACAGAAACCAGAATCATCATAGAGCATGTGTTTGGGATGCCAAAACCACGGTTCCATTGCTTTGACATATCTGGTGGAGCCTTGCAGTACTCTCCAGGAACATGTGCCCACATCTTCATAGTATGTGCCATGCTACACAATATGATCCTTTGGAAACAGCTGCAGCAGGGACAGAATGGTGAAGGCCCTCATAGCCCACCACCATTGCCAAGGGACCCACAGGTACAGGGGGACTCAGACCATGAACACCCTGTGCTAGCCCCAGTAGGCAGATGGAGGCATGCCCAGTATGTCCATGCCTTGGCAAAGAGGGGACGTATAACACACACACTGAAAGTGAAGGCACTCATGGACTGACACCCTTCTCCACCTGCACACACAGCAAACATGGATGGCACACACACACGACCACCTGTAAATTGTCATGTATAGGTGGTCTACTGTGTGCATCCTACATAGGCAGCCCTCAACTATTGTACACACAACCACCATTGGCACAAGGTAAGTCAATACCTGAACAGTAAATTAAGCTATCAGCATGTGTCCATACTGTATGGACAGGTTCATAGATACATAGGTAGGTACATGCCCAACTGCCGAGGTCACTCATAAACATAGGCAAAACATGTCTGCTGTCGCCACCCCATCGATCAACTAACTGTCCCTCTGTGGAGCAGAGACACTTGCGGGATCCCTGGGTTGTAGCTACTGTTCACCACCCACTCTAAAAGGATTCCCCGGAGTGTCAGTGAGGGGTTTTGTATAATGTAATCAGGGATGTAGTTCAAAATAATGGGGAGTATCCCTGACAGGAATCTTCACAGATGTGTACATGTTACATAGTATACCTTAAACACAGCTTGCATATATAGGTAGTTCTCCAAAGAATAATAAACATGTGAAACACACAACTGCTGAAATGTGCGTTAATCACCCTTGCACTACCAGTGCCTGCTCTGAGAGGTAAGATATCACTGCCAGGATTAGAACACGCAACCATGTACACATTCATCACAATAACATACCACTAAGCTACCTGAAATGTATCGATGGCAGTCGTGTATACTGGACAGGATAAAACACAAAAGGTAGGAATGTGTTGAAATAGGACAAACCAGCATGTACCCAATGAAAGGTGTATGTTATATATATATATATATATATATATATATATATATATATATATATATATATATATATATATATATATATATATGGATCTACCTGACTACATCGACAGTTCATAACACCGACAACAACTTCACTGACACCACATAATCGACAGATCACAAACACAACACCTCATACACTCGACACATCATAACAACAAACAAAACAAATCCCCTGTCCAAAACCCACACACACAATACAAGCACACCAAAATCCTTACAAACCAACACTAACCCTTACATACACAACTATCTACAACCCTAACCGAAACCCTAACCCTAAGGTCCGTCACTATCGCATACTCACCTAACCGCCTAACCCTAACTCACTTAACCGCCCCTAACCCAAAAAATATCACTACTGCACCTTACCTAACCCAGCCTAACCCTAACTCACTTATCCCACCCCTATCCCTACAGACCGTCAACATCGCACACTTACCTTACTCGCACCCTTACCTAACCCGCGCCCTAACCCTAACTCACTTATCCCACCCCTATCCCTACAGACCGTCAACATCGCACACTTACCTTACTTGCACCCTAACGGCCGTCACTACCGCATACTTACACATCCTTTCCCCATCTCAGTGTTCTCAGCGTCGGTGTTTTCCTCCGTCGGTCTTCTGACTTGTCGATCTTCTGAGTCGTTGTCGGTGTTATGAACTGTCGATGTAGTCAGGTAGATCCGTATATACACACACACACACACACACACACACACACACATCATCATATGTATATATATATATATATATATATATATATATATATATATATATATAGAGAGAGAGAGAGAAAGAGGGAGAGAGAGAGAGAGAGTGGGAGAGAGAGAGAGATATGTCGATATATGGGGATATACATATATATATGTAGATATATAGATAAGTTAACATCTACATAACCATGGAGGTATATATAAATGGGATACCTACCACATACTGACTGCTTTACATACTGACACATGTAATCCCGAGGCTTAAGGTCCGAAAGAATACAGTACCGAAACACCAGATGCACAAGATGTAATCTCACGATGTTAATGGACAGTTAGTCAGTGCTTCTGGTGTTGCGGTTTGGGTAGGTTACTGTGTGTACATGTGTTTCTTAGGGCTGTAGTGTGTGTAAGTGTGTGTTCTGTGTGTGGTGTGTGTTCTTGAGGGACTCTAATGTGTGGTTGTAGGATAGCTTTGTGCATCTGTTTGCTCAACCTAGGATGTAGAATATTAAAGTAGGGGTGGTATGGGGGGCGTAAACACCTACATGGGGGGTATAGGGGGGCTTGGCCACCTGTTCATACATAGTGTAGGATGGTTTGTTTGGATGTGTTGGGTAGCAGTGTGTCTGCGTGTGCATGTGTGTGTTCCATGTTCGTGTTACCTTCGTTAGTTACTGTTGATGCTGGTAATGTGAGGTATGGAAGTCTGGTCCTGGTACTGTGTGCGTCGGAACACTGTGGTTTTGGGATTCCGTAGGTCTCCCGTATACAGTAGTTGAAGTATTCATATATGTGTATAACATAGACCATAGCAATCACACATTCCACCACTACCATCATTTATGAACAAATGATATGGAGAGTATATGCCTATACACTATTACAAATTTGTGCTATGGACATGAGCCAATGATAGTGTTACCATCTGTCCCACTTTGCGAGGGACACTCCCTCTTTGGGCAGTTGTGTCCTTACCAAATATATTAATCGTGGCAAATGTCCTGGGATTGTAGGACATAATTATGTCCCATATGTACTGTAATAGTTGCATACAATAGTTATTTCTGTATCTAAAATACCTACATGTTACAGGAAACAGGATAAGCAACTAAACTGCTACAAGAATAAGCTTATAATTAGGCAAGAAAGGAAAGTTCTATCCCTTGTACTGACCATGGGTTTGTGTCGGCCTGTAAAATTAGATGCATGTCCCAAAAAGGTCCCACTATGGCCATATGAAAAGATGGCAACCCTAGCCAAAGAGGGTCAGTCACCAACACAACTACGATGACTGCAAATACCTATGACAGATATACACAGCTATCATGTAGCAACACGTTCTTACATTCAGATGCATTACCAAAGGGATTCAAGGACTAACATCACCTGCATGCTATACAGGAACCACATAACAGTGCCTTAATGAATCAGCCTGCAATTACCATTGTATTAGTCCACAAAAGGATAGGTGTTCAAATAGGGAAGGAACCCTCACGCACAAAGCGATTATGCATAAAAGCAGTTCCTGCACACCTGCATCTGCTAAGCACTCCCACCAACATCACCCCCACACCCAAACATATTACAATACAAACTGTAATAACATCACAAATCATTCACACACTGTACGACATCTGCAGAAGCCTTAACATACCTTGTCAGAGACACACTAACATGGCCCTATGTGAAATAGCTGCTGTTATACAATGGAACAGCTGCTGATGTAATAGGGTTTGTTTGCACTAATCCCATTACAGAGGGTTGTGCGTACACCAGGATGTGTTAGCAATTAGTGAGTAACAGCACAGTATGCTACACTTGTACACCAAATCAAGGATGTCTGCTAAGCACACTGTACACCACATAACAGTTCATGCATAGCCATACAGCCTTGAGCTGACCAAACATCCTTGCCAGACTTAAACATCTGCAGAAGTATCAGGCACAAACACACCCTGCATAAGTAGCACTGCTCAGAACTATAACAGCTGTACTCACATGTAGAACTAAATCATCTAGCCATTACACACAGTCCATGGGAGTCATGAAGCTAATATATCTCTGTCTGTCTCCATATAGCTGTTGAAATATATCTCAATAGCACATCTAGGCCATCTCCCTCGAAAGTAAGGCAAACGGACAATGCCCAAAAGGAGTACTCACTTATACACCACTGTTGCCATGGTATCGGCTAATGAAGTAGCTGCACAGCTGATGTGCATCCAATTAACTACTTTGGATCAGCAATTGGTGGACAGGATACCACATGTTACCGATATGTAACTAGAAAAGGATGTGTTATCACACATTCAAACCATCCATATATACCAGCAGAACGTTACAAAGAACATTGAAACACAAACTGAAAAGGATTGAATCAACAGTTAACGATGCCTCGGGTTACTATTAAGGTATGTAGAACAGTCAGTATGTCTGTGTATGTAGTACCATTCTGTAGAATTTAAAGTGCACGCAATCCATATAGTGGAAACAGTTATCTTGTAGTGATGTATTGTTGAGCATAGTAATGCTTGTAGTATTTGTGTGTACTGCTGTAGGTCACAAGGCAAACACCACATACACCACAAGGGATGCTATATAAGGGCTTTGAACAGAAATACTCCTCACCAGCCGATATAAGTGGCAGGGCTGGTCCAACAAGTATGTGCTATAACAAGGGATAGCATATGTTGATATATTGTAACTGTAGCCATATGTATGGGTGTATTACAGAGAATAACATGTGGAAGGTTGGGCCACTGTGCAAGTATGAGTTGCATTGTGGGTTATTGTGCCAATAACTGTATAATGTACAGTATTGTAGGCAGATATGTATTACAAGCTACATAGCATTACTGTAATGTTAGGCAAACATTAGTTATGTCAATTGGCATTTACAATACACAATAACAGGATACATATGTCTTTTAGTGAGCTGACAGTTTATCAGCATGATAGCAAAGTAAAATGGAAGAGCTATTTAACTATCCATGCACATAAGACATGTAATATGTGCAAAGGTAGGTACTAGGCTGTCTTACCAAGGGTATCTGTAAGATTAGCTAGCATGTGTTGGCGTTTGCCACCCCCATAGGTTGGTTTCCTGTGCCTCTGAACAGCAGAGCCAATAGTTCCCTGTGCCTCTGTCCAGCAGAGCCACTGCAGTGATCCTCAGGGTACATGTCTGTCTCCCTTCCAAACGTCAAGGTTTCCCTTGAAGAGTGCTCGTGAGGTGCCCTGCCTGATGTACATTGGAATCATGCTCCAAAGCATAGGGAGTGTCCAGGTCAGGAGTCTATCCGTCCAGCATGTCCTACTCATTGTTGTTGTTAGGTGTATATCCCTAGAGCATGTGGCTCTCAGGGGCTTCTGTTTAGGTGGAGCATATCCAGCAATACAGGGTTGGACATGGGCCTTGTATGTCAAGCAGAGATCACTTATGAGTATGTGGTATGCAACTAAGTACAGCTGGAGTTTCATAGGTTGGGCTGCATAGGTCATCTTTTTGAGGTCAGTAATCCTCTTGGTGTGGTACTGGTGTGGTCTTCCAAGCTGTTGCAGTTGCCTTGTAAGGCATATCCCAAATGGGGTGTTGTATCCTTTAATGGGTCTAATATGACATGTGTAGAGTCACAATGGCCCCTCTGATCTGGATGCAAGCCCATTAGAGATTAGGGGGACATGTAGAAGGATATTCTAACCACCTTGTCATTATGGGTATCGAAGGAGAGATTGCTATCTACTGGGGTTCCCGGATCCCATATTACCTTTTCTGTATGTAGGGGACTAGCACCTATGTGGTAGTCTGTGGGTAATTAGTTATATCCAATGGGGATGAGTATGCACTTTTAGGCATTCAGCTTGACGCCATGATATTAACACCAGGTATCCATCTCAGTGCGACCCTTCCAGAGGGTGTTTGTAACAGCTGGGGAAACAATTATGTCCCCTAGTTTGCAGTTGTCTGCAAACCTTTTCAGCCAAAGCCCTCTTGTGCTTGTCTGTACGTCAGAGATGTATATACCGAACATGAGGGGTCCTAGGACTGAGCCCTGGGGGACGCCAGCTGTAACTGGTATACAGTCGGATCTAGGGAATGCAACTCCCACTGTCTGGGTTCTGTCCGTGAACCACTTTGCAAACCATCACATGACATAGGGGTTGATGTTCAGGCGGATGGGTATGTTGATAATACCAGAAGGAGGAATGGTGTTGAAAGCCTATGAGAGATCTAGGTAGGCTGTGTGGACCTCCTTACCCTCATCTAATGCCTTGGTAACTTTCTCCAAGAAGTCCATTAGGTTTAGGAAACATGGCCTGGCCTTAACAATGCCAAACAGGGAGGGGTCAAAGGTTGGGAGGTTCCCAATGTCTCTGTGACAGTGATCCATGATGTGCACCATAGCCTTGCAGACCAGGCTAGTCAGGCCTATAGGGAAATAGGTCCCATGGTCTGTTGTGGTGCAACCTTTGTGGAGTTGGATAACTGTTGCTGTGTGCCATTCAGGGGGCACTATGCCCGATGTGAGGCTATTATTGAACATGGTGCATAGGTGGGGAGAGAGTACGATCTGAAGTTTGTGTAAAACACAGCCTGTGATGTTGTCTGGTCCCATGGATGCTGTGATATTGCCTTTAGAGTGTGTAGCTTTGAGTGGGATCTGCCAGGATGTTGCCAATATCAATTGTTTCTGTAATGTTCATGCCTTTGTGCTGTAACTCAGAGCAGATCTGGTTGTTGACATCGAGATATGTGACATAGCTATAGAATGCTTTGTGGTTGTTGTTGGTATTAGTTGCATTATAGTTTTCATAGCTAGCTTTGGAGGATCTTATAAGGGATCTCACCTTCTTACTGAGGCAGGCCAAGGATCACCTCCATGCATGGTACTGTACTCTCATTTGCAACAGTGTCTTCATCCTGTAGTACAATATGTTTATGGCAGGGGACCACCAGATTGGTTTAGTTAATTAGGAGTATAGCGTCCTGGTTCTGTTTGGGATAGCACAAGCCATGCACTCCTGTAAGTGCTTATAGAGTGCATTTGTGTAGGATTCAGCAGTTGTAACAGTACTGTCCATCTGCAAGGGTGTCATGATGTCCCCCACGTCTGTCTTAAGAAGCATGTAGTTGGACTTGTAGACATATTATACTGTGGTTCCCTTAATGGGGGCTAGGTGCGGGATGTGGATATCAATGGTGTTCAGCACATAGTCTGATCGGACCAACGAGGAGTTGGCCTCACGTGTGGAGCAACAGTCATTCATGTTGGTAATGACTAGGTCTAGGATATTGTTGCCCCTGGTGGGTGTGTGGATATGTTGAGTCAGGGCATTGGTGTTTATGAATTCCAGAAACCATTGAGCTAATGTGTTGGTACACGAGTAGTTTTCCCAGTTAATGGTGGGGTAGATTCAGTGAGACTTATGTGATGAGTGTGGTGTTGTGTGACTGTGTATCTTCTCCACATGGCAGTCATGGTCAGGTTTGGTTGGAGAGACCTTTACCTCCAGTTTGGCTAGATGAGTGCATCTCTCACAGGTTGTAGTGTTGGGTGGTAGGCGGAGAGGCTTGTCTGTGTACATGAGGCAATGTGTACATTGCCTCAAGATGTCCAGATTCATCATATAGACAGGTGAGAACACTGGCAGTTGACTCTTGGACATGCCTAAATATAGAACTACATTCACCTAGATAAGTGAGGAAAGTGAGTACAAGAGCTACATTACTCTATGCAAGTGACAAAAGTATGTACAAAACCTGTTCACCCTTACCTGTAGGTAATGAGGAAGATTGAGTGCTATAGTAATTATTAGCTTACGTAGTGTTTACAAGTCCTGAACAAGTGCTTAGCATGAATAAGCAATCCAGATAGGGTCTTGGATAATATAAACACACGGCCCCCTCCCCCCAACAAGTACACAAGCATATATCCATATACACCACAGGGCCCCTGTACCCACAACTATGCAGGTACAAGCTGCACTCAATCTGCATGGGACCTGCCCACATCACAGGTTGTATCATACACATATGGCAAAACAAGATGTTCTCCATGTACACATCATGTAAAACATAGCTCCATGTCAGGTTGTGTACACACTGAATGGTGCACACCAACAGGTATCACAACCCACAAAGGGGGAGACACCACTGATAATGGGAAGTACTTTACTACTACCCCGCTGAGTCTGGTCTGGAAAGCCATGAACCTTGATCACTTTAGTTATGTCAGCAGTACAGATGTAAATGACAGTATGGTTGATGTCACGCTGCATATCATAACCTTGCCAGGTCATAGGACATCATCACCCATACTGTGTACCACCTACACTCGGTATACTAGATGTACATTCCTATGTCACAGGAGTGTTTTGCAACAGGACTGCTGGCAGAACCAACACTACAGAAGGTGTCTGAATAATACGTGATCATCACACTAGTGGCAGCTACAGTATGTCAGGGTTAATGAATTTTATTCCCCCTCATTGTAGTCCATACATCACAGACAAACAGAAGGCATCTGCCTATTGAAGTACGCGAATGACTATGACCTAGGAGCAATAGCTGACTCGCATTGTCACCCCTATGTTAATAAACCTGTACCCATGAATTACCACCTAGGCAGCAGTCAGCATAATGGACACGTGTGTGAGGGATGCAGCTAGGCAGTTGTCTTTCCTGTGATAACTACATCACCACACCTGTCAGGTAGTCATATGTGGCAACCCTAATAATGATAGGGTGCCATTCATGAATATAGAGATCATTGTCCAGCCATACAGAACACTCAAGTGACCCATATCAGATCACATATTTCCTTTAAGAGGTATTGGCCATGTGCAGATGGTCTACACCAGCCTTCCCATTCCCCATCTCCACTGTGTAGCATGATGCATACTCTGAATAAATCCATGTCCAACCCAGTGATGTTGGACATGCTTCACGTACTCATAATGATCTCGAACACATACTTCATGGACATCCACCTACCACATGCTGGACAGATCCTTGTCCCATACACTTGACATAGTCCTGCCATACTATGCATTCCTGTCCGTCAAAGCAGCACATCACTCCCCTCTCAGACATGGTGTGATGAATGCATGGTAGAGCATGGTATATTTATCATTAACCCTGTGGATCAGTAATGTGGCACTGCTCCACCTGGCCCCACAGACCCACCTGTCGGCTACTGCCAGGTAACCTTTCATCCTAGATTCATACATGGCCCATGGCATATAGCCCACTAATTGACTTTGACTGTACATGCTATAGTTGATATCCATCTCTGCAAATACCATCTGGCTAGCCAGTGTCCCATGTGTATCGCATGTGCAACACAGGTGATACATGGCAGGATGTTGAATCGCTGTACAGTGCCATGTAGATGTATTTGGCAGAACACATACATGTAAAACCTTATGTGTGAGTATGTCTGCAGGGTCACAGGTCATGTCTGTTAAGGCAGTGTCCTTATATGTGACATATACACTGCATCAAGGTTGACTGCATTAATGTGGACACATCCAGCCATGTGTTGATAGGTAGGAACACCAGTACAGGCAAACAGACATGCCCACATCAAGACGGCAACCACATGGAGTAAGAGCAATGTAATCAGGTGACACACACAAATATATGGCAATAATATCCACTCAACATTGAGTGTCACATGTGTGTGACACAAGCACGTCAGTGTCATGTAGGTTTGCAAATACAACTATTTAAACTGAATTAATGTGATACACATGTATGTTCAGCTGTAGCTCTGTATGTCTCTGTGAGTTACTGTGACCTGTCTCCATCATTATGTCTTCCAGGTATGCTGCGTGCAAGGCTTCCCCCTTTTACATGCTTGGAGGATGAGGCCTTCATCCCATACCTACTCGACAACCACAATATCCTGTTCAGCCATGTGCCACAGGATGCACAGCAGCGGAATGCCCTGTGGATGGAACTTTGCAGGAGGGTTAATGATGTGGGTGGCCACAACCGCACATACCAGCAGGGGCACAGACACTGTACAGACCTCATTAGAAGGGCGAAACAGCATGCGGATGCAATCACCAGGGAACAAGGTGCAACAGGTGGTGGATCACCAACCCAGCTCCCACTCACATGTACCGAGGAGCTACTGGCTGACCTAGGGACACCTGCAGAGCCACATCCACAAGCCTTAGCCGATATTGTGGAGGTGGGTGTCTCTCAACCACTGAGCCTGGAGTTGCCTGGTAAGTCAGTACTGCACCTATAACAACTATATTCCATATAGTTGCATGTGTCACTGTACAATATGTAATGTAACATCATATGCAAGGCATGTATACACACATGCTGCATACTACAGTATGCTACTCTGTGTATGCACACATGTGCATACACCATAGTATAGTCTAATGTACTGGTGTATGTGTTATGCACATTGCTTCCTGTAGCTTCTATACAGGGGTGGATTATGCTCATACTGCTGTGTTACTCCTATTTAGGTACCTCTGGCGTTCTGCTGCGACAGCAGCCTGTTGCAGGTGAGTGTGTTATTATTTATCAGGAACCGTAATGCACAAATCTATCTGCATGTGGCCATTCACAACATGTACACATAATGTATGGTCCAGTCACAATATACAGGTCGGACCTGCAATGCATCACAATGACTACCCATGTGCAACACTTGCAAACTATTTGAATCATCTCACCGACATGAATCCTCACAAACTTTATTGCCAGATGTGTGGACAGCTGTGCATAAAATGGTGGAGGTGCTGTTCACTTTAGGGACATACAACAGATCTGATCTACACATTTGGTGAATACAAACAGTACTACACAGTGGGCTGGAGAATGGCCAGCACACAGATTTCACCGGTGTGGATCATAGCCCTTCTATGAATGTCACACAATGTGATGTGCTATCTTGACATGTCCATGACATCTATTGGCCTGGCTGCTACACTGCCTACCTAACCTGCAAACATATCCCACATACCACCCTTTATCTGCATAACCCTGTTGTCAGTGGAGCATATATGTCATATGGGACAACACAGACATGTGAAATAGATGCCCATCACAATAATTTGGACAAAACATGTACACACATGGCCATGGAGGATGGCCAGAGACATGGAGCAACACACACAGTAGATGTGTTGTGCTTGTGTGTACACCCTGTCGTTCAATGGCTACACATGGTTCAACCATGGCCTTTGTATAATGGTCATAATGTACATGTGGAATACTAGACATCCTACAGGCCTGTGCACATCTTGTGTAGGCGTAACATCAATCCACCACATAAGATGTGTTGAACATCTTGAGGGTGTTGCAACATGACAGCAGTCACCTGTACAGTATCCACATCAGGCCACAGATACAGTACATTCCTGTTGCTGGTGTTGGACATAAATGCCATACTAGCTCCTTGTGTGTGTGTGTGTGTGTGTGTGTGTGTGTGTGTGTGTGTGTGTGTGTGGTACACAGATGTCATGTGGGACATGGTGTACCGACGTGTTCACCATGTCTGGCCATAGTTGCCAGGCTGCAGCAATGTGGTTGCAGATGTGTAGGGGTGTCATCCATATACACATCAGTGACCTGTGTCACAATTTCCACATCATGGTTTAGTGTGTATACACCTCAGTGAAGTGGGTCACATTCCACAGTATATATGTATTGTATCTGAACACAGTCATGGCTATGAACCCTGTCTGTAACTCACGTTGTATAGCACTAGAGATGCCTCATGATTCCCTGCAATGGTCAGGAACATCAGCTAAATTTGCAGTATATCTGTAGGGCGGACAGACAACACTGAATTGGTACACCATTGCCCCACTGTTTATTTGACAGGACACCATTGTGTTAAACATTTATACATGTCATTGCACACGTCAGCAGATCACATGTCATACTACATGTAATTATCAAGGTCATATGCCACACATCAGGCAGGTGTACTGTTAACCTGTGCTTGTCCACATGGTGTAACACAGGGATGTATGCTAACCACTACTATGATTGTGTAATTTGCACGCTGTCTGCTATGACACATGCATGCTGTTGTGTGCAACCTAGGGATGTATGAAAACTACCACTGTTATTGTCTGCACTGCATGCTATCTGCTGTATCACATGCATGTTGCATGCCTTCTGTCATATCACATGCATGTGTGTGTGTGTGTGTGTGTCTATTGTACAGATTGTAATGTACAGTTCTTGTCTGTCCTCACAGGTGATGTAGGTGCATTGCCGTCCTGTGGTACATCCGATGTTAGTGTCCCCACAGACTTTAGCAGTGATGATGAATGTATGATTGGGACACAGGCAGAGTTGTCAGGGGCTGAAACTGTGCCATTGGCTGCCATTCCATCTATATCCACCTCATCCCCGTACACAGATCCCATACCTGCACATATCCCATCACCAGTGGCCATAGAGGAAGGACAGTTGGCATGTGGTAGCTTGGAAAAGGAAAGTGTGGGGGCTATGGTAGGTGTGCCTGCACGCCATGGTGTCAGCCAAACTACTGGTGGTGCCCCACTCAGGCACGTGGCCAGTGCTGCTTGTAGGAGGCCCTCTGGTCAACATGCTCCTGCATGACGGATCACAGCAGCTGGTGTCACCAGATGCATGTTTCAGGCTGTAATAGAGGCACAGTCACATGCTGAATGGTGCAACAGAGAAGATCAGAGGCTACAGAGGGCTGCTGTCCATTCTTTAAACAACAGCATCCAGGCAATGGTAAATGCTCAACAGCAGATTGCTGATGCTTTGGATAGATGGTTGGGTGACATGGTTGGAGTCCTTGACTGTGGCATGACAATCCGTGAGTGTGAACTGTCTGTGTTGGAACATCTGGTAGGAGTGAGGCGTCGGGCACATGGACGTAGGCCTGCTACATCACCTGTGTCACGTCTACATGTACGAGCTACCTCACATGCCCATTTCCATAGTGGTGGTAGCAGAAGCAGTGCATCTGGTGCTTTGCTGTCCACACCACAACACAGCAGGCCATGTGCACGTTGCCCGGGATGGTCCCAACAGGGACACGGTTCCAGTGGACAAGTGGCATCAGACAGTACCCAATCTGCACCTCTGTCTGGTAGTGCCCATGCAACCTCTGGCAGGCACAGGTGACATGTCCGTGGCCAGACACCGTGAACTGTAAAACCTTGCCTGTACAGTCTGCAGCTGTCAATAATACCCCATGTGTAGGCCAGACATATGGGAGAACTGTGTGCATACATACACGCACACACTGGACACATATGTAGGGCACCGCAACACACACCTTTATAACATCCACACACACCCAATTAGATCAAAGGCCCAAACCCAAACACATGATGTCATCCAATGGTGTAGCCTAGGCCTCTGGCAAACTTTAACACCCTGTGCATATGATGATGCTTGTGCCACATCCTTGACATCCACACCATCAGTGCAGGGACATGCTCATATGGTCTGATGCACAGGGTGAACAGACTAGGATGATCTGTGTAGTTTACAAATGTTGAGGATTGTTGACAAGCAGCAGATATACCAGGTAGTACAGGTGTACAATACTGTTAACAGTATGTGTTTTGTGTAACAACAGTGCAGCCTAGGCCTCCAGCAAACATTAACATCCTGTGCATATGATGATGCCTGTGTCACATCCCTGACATCCACAGCATCAGTGCAGGGACATGCTCATATGGTCTGATGCACAGGGTGAACAGACTAGGATGGTATGTGTAGTTTACAAATGTTGAGGACTGTTGACAGGCAGCAGATATAACATGTAGTACAGGTGTACAATGCTAGTATGTGTCTTGTGTAACAACAGTGCAGCCTAGGCCTCCAGCAAACATTAACACCCTCTGCATATGATGATGCCTGTGCCACATCCCTGACATCCACAGCATCAGTGCAGGGACATGCTCATATGGTCTGATGCACAGGGTGAACAGACTAGGATGATATGTGTAGTTTAAAAATGGTGAGGACTGTTGACAGGCAGCAGATATACCATGTAGTACAGGTGGACAATACTGTTAACAGTATGTGTATTGTGTAACAACAGTAAATGCATGTTGGTCACGATTTTCTGCTGTCCTTCTTCAGGTCTAATCGCACGTGTCGGTGGATGTCAGTATTTGCAGTTAAGTGTCCCATATGTCAATGTGGACTACACACAGGTATGTATGAATATACCAGCATGCACCGTGTAGCTGCCATATACCAGGGAGAATGTCCCACGTTACAAACACGTCTACCATTCCAAGAGCATGATAGCTGTGTATTAAGCTACTGTGGCCACAGACGTGACATCCATAAAGGGTGACATCACAGGTACAGTTACATGGAGTAGTGAGGTAAGAGAGTGGTCAAGCTGATTACAAGGGAAGAGGCCAGTGGGAAGTGTGATGCCTCAATGGGAATCAGTAATACATATTCCCATGACAGGATGCCAACACACAACTGCACCCACACACTCAGGTATTGACACACATGTATTCACTGACACTGTAACACACACACACACACACTCACGGCTTCACCGACACAGTAACACACACCCCCGCACAGTTGCTACTGGTGGGATGAGGACCCCTGTCTAAATGCAAATCATCATTACAGTACTGTGCACCTACATGACGTGCCACAGAAAATACACATGTACAGATAGTCAGTACGGCCTAAGATCGGGGACATCAACACGGATAGTAGACTGCATTGCCTGGATGGTGGGAAGGGTCTTATCAGTTCAGTATGGTAACATACATCCTCACCCCAGGGACCAGTCAGCTCTACATACGCACAATGTGGCATTCAGTAATTAATACACCTATGTCATGCACATACAGATACCTCACACGTGTGAGATACATGCCCCTGCCTATGTCCTGCTTTCTACATTGCAGTCTGTACAGCTCTGTACACTAGTGTACAGGAGAGTGAGTAACAAGTGAGATGTATTCCCCACAATACATGACATATATGGACACACACACAGCCACACATGCCAGTACTGTGAATCTCCGACCTGCCTAACTCATGTTATGTATGTCAGACATACAGCAATATTACACGCATTACAAAATGTACTGATGCTTCCTGTGCCAACAGTGCTGATATATGCACTAGGGCCGTCATATCTATTAACAGGTGTCAAGTGATTTACCTTCGCTGTCACCCTGACCGCTGTTTAAGTTGTGTGTTATGTCCTTCAATTAATGAAACCATTGCTTACTGGTTACACAGAGTATTGTAGGACCACTTGTGACACACCTGTGAGCTTTCCACAGCAAACATCCATCCGCAAAGATGCCCCACCACTTAGTTACTTCAACACATCTGTCCAAACCTGTGGTACATCTTTCTGTACATTCAGCATATCACCATATACAGCTGGCAATGTTGAGGCTGCATTGCAGCTGCATGATGTACTAGGATACATGCCACCTGAACATCAGCAACTGCACACACATGTTATCTGAATGCACAGCACTACATGTACAGGTGTGTAAGTCCTACAATCCTGACATTTGGTCATGTTTGTAGGCATTGCTATTGGTGGATATGTGTAGTGTCATACATGATGCATGGACTGTTGTATGATATGATGGGTGACCAGTACAGGGGGGATGTTACCTCTGTCAACATTGATATCACACCTTATGTACTGTTAGCATTCAGCAGCCATGGACCTACATTCCATGTGCATGTGTGTAATGGCTGTAGCCACCTGTTTGCACAAAGGACTACAACAGCTATGCTATTTACAGGTATGTTGTGTGTGTGGCATGTACATACCCAAGGCAGGTACATGTATGTCATATCCATACATGAGGGTGTGTACTGGTGTACAGCAACAGACATCTGCTGATGGTAGAAAGTACCGAGGGCCCCTGGTATGTATACAGCTGACATGGTCACAGACAGAGGTATCATTGCATTGCATAAGACATGATGCAACTGTGTCAGTACATGTGTACTGTCTACAGTTGATGTAGATCTTAGTACAGTACACAGGTCAATGGTCACATGGTGGTGCACTCGTTTATGTCATACAACATGTATGGTTGCATGTTGGTGGTCCGAGGGCATGGTGGTGTCTGCAGTTTACATCCTAGAATGCAGCACGTGACACTGTGTCCTACACATGGCTCATCTGTGATGCCTTTCATGGGGGGACTGGTCAGTACATGTGAGTGGCCTTTATGTATGTGGGTACACCACCTGGAGTGGTCTGTACCTGTGTTATGGCCCACATGCCTGGTTCTGAGGTATATGGTGGTAGTGCTAGGTTCTGAGGTATATGGTGGTAGTGCTACTGTGCACTACAGAGACATCAGCCAGGTGTTCCTCACTGCACAGATGTCAGTACTCCCCATTGTTGGATCTACAGTGACCAGCTGTGAATATGGATGCTACACATCTAGCACTGGTTAGCATAAAAAAAAATGCAGTTGTCCTGTAGGTGTATGGGAGTTAACCTCTGTTTAGGACATTTACCTTGGAATGGCACTGTGTGGGCGGATGTGACTTGGGTAATATCCACACTCCCTTGTATCATGGATACATGTGATATGTGACAAAGGCCTGCCTACTGTCAGCCATGTCATCCCAGAATGACAGCTGATGTTGTGTAAAAGACCGGTGTCAAATATATGTAGATCAGCATTCCCGCTAAGAATGAGAACTACTAATACCAGAGCCCATTACAATGTGTTATTTACGTCTACCTGTAATAGCATGGCCACTGTGGCCCTCCGTGTTTAGCATCAGAGTGCATCCTAGTCAGCCCTGTGCTGCTAGGAGTACGAGCATGCCCAGTATTTTCTTGTGTAGATGGACACATAGTAGTGCATTCCGACCAGCCCTGTGCTACTAAGTGTATGAGCATGCCCAGTATATCCTTGTGTAGATGGACACATAGTGCATTCCGAACAGCCCTGTGCTACTAAGTGTGTGAGCATGCCCAGTGACACCTTGTGTCTGTTATGTGCCTCTGTATATGGGCATGGCCATTGTAACCCAGTATAGTGGTAGTAGTCGTCCATTCCACAGATGGGCATACTCCAGGTCAGGATAGATTCCTACTTTAAACACACAGGTTCACAGGTATGTACATCTTAACTGCCAACATCCCTGTTGATGTCCACATTCCCAGATGGTCATAATGACAGCCTTGACATGTGTAGTCTGTGTGGCGTGATTTGTAAGTATGTAGTATTGTCATAGTAATCTGTAAATAGGCAGGTATTCCGTACCCGCCACTGGCGTGTGTGTGTGTATGTCTGTCCCCATTTGCCAGTGGACTCTAAATTGCTTTTAGACTGCCCACACTCCATACATTTCTTATACCCACCGTTAGCAAGGCTGATGATGTCATCCATCTACAAATACACTTCTGGGAGGGCTGTGTCTCAGTAATCTCAGTAGCGCATTCTGTAACTGCATAATGCTGTAGTGTAATAAAGTAGTTAGGTCGGTGTTCTAGTCCCACACTTACCATGTGTGTCCCCGTTTGTCTGAGGACTGAGTAATACCTTTATACTGCTCACACTCCATACATTTCTCATACCCACCATTAACAAGGCCATTGATGTCACCCATCTACAAATACACCTCTGGGAGTGCTGTGTCCCAGTAATCTCAGTAGCACATTCTATAACTGCGTAATGCTGTAGTGTAATAAAGTAGTTAGGTCGGTGTTCTAGTCCCGCACTTGCTGTGTGTGTCCCTGTTTGCCTGAGGACTGAGTAATACCTTTATACTGCTCACACTCCATACATTTCTTATACCCACCGTTAGCAAGGCTGATGATGTCACCCAAATACAAATGCACCTCTGGGAGTGCTGTGTCCCAGTAATCTCGATAGCACGTTCTGTAACTGCGTAATGCTGTAGTGTAATAAAGTAGTTAGGTCAGTGTTCTAGTCCCACACTTGCTGTGTGTGTGTGTGTGTGTGTGTGTGTGTGTGTGTGTGTGTGTGTGTGTGTGTCTGCCTGCGTTAGACAAGTACAGTGCTTTGTAGTATTCGCTGTAGCTCATGCCCTAAATATGTGTTACTGCAGTGTGATACGGTAGAGGTTTGTATACAGGACATGGCAAGTGTGTGTTTGTCTGTCAGAGCCTGTATAGAGGTGGCCAAGATTGTCTTACCATTGGACATGTTTGGGAGTGTGTTTTGTAGTTTTCCTATATAGTATCTGTATTATGACACATTGGCCACCTCATAAGGAGTACAGCTGTCAGTCAGCCACGTCACTGTTTTGGCAAGCCATACCCATACATCTGGCAAAAGGGCTGGTGAACTAAGTATGCAGCCCTACTAGTAACCGGTATATGTCCCACACTCATGTGCCATGCACATACAACCTTGCCTAGGATATCTCACTATGTTGCTAGTAACATGCACATTGAGGACAGATAGTAGGCATGGTGTGACCGCAGTGGCCTGCAGAGGACATGGCACCCTGTACAGCGGTACAATAGGCACATATATGCGGATATTGTGCCTTCACTATGTTCCACACTGAATGGCTGCAACATATGTTGTGCCATCATATGTGATCCACTAAGGCCAGACAATGCTGTACACATGTGGCTTGTATGGACCCATGCCACTGACACCATGGAATACCTGTCCATTCCATCCATGCAGGTGCAGGGCCGACCTGCTCACTATAAGCAGGTTTCGCCACACCAGGCCAGTATTGGCATATTGGGGTATAACAGGCTGTGTACACTACATGTGTCTGCCAAACCAGGTACACCTGTACATGTTACTGTACAGCATTGTGGGCCATGCACATCCCAGGCAATGTCCATGTGAAGGACTATCAAACACAGACATGGCATGCATTGCAAAGCTATGCCCCTACACAATGTTAACCAGGATGTCAGGCCAGATAATGCAGTACCCATCTGTGTGGGACATTGCAGACACTACACCCCTGCACTGCACACCATTGTCGGGTGAAGCAATGGCAAGGATTACCCCTCGCCCAGCCTTGTACAGCCATCTTGCACAGCCAAACACTACACACCATGGAGCAATGCATGCCTGCATGACAGTACTGGCACTCTGCATCTGCATGTGGGTTGTGATGCTCCCAACCACAGTCACTCCCAGTATAAACCTCGTCGGCATACCAACAGTTGTCAAGCACATTCACATGCCCTAGCCCATAGAACATCCAGATATCCCCTGTGGTGCATGTGGTCCTGTGCATTACTGCGGTGTGGCAAACTAAGTAGTTACATTGTGTATTTGCCACCCTGGCAAAGGTGTCAATGTGTGCCCATTATAGTGTGGTTGTGGTGACAATGGCATCTGTTCACGTGGACTGACGTGTGCCACACCTAATGTATGTCTACTATATCTGTTGCAGATGGCACTCACTCACCTACACACATGTTCTTACAACACTGCAACATGCCGCCTCTGTGGCACATGTAGTAATGTCATGCACATGTAATAGTAATTAGTAGACAGGGGTTTGCCCCTGTACTATTCAGCGTGTGGCAGATGATGCATATGGTTAAGTCTCCAAGCCCTTCCCTGGTGTACATTGCCTGTTCCGCACAGACACTCTCTGGTGGATGTGAAGGTGTACACCTGCACAGCAGCAGCATGTGTATTGTAACAGATGGAAATGGTCAGGTGATGGCCTCTGCACCTATTGCAGTCCTCCTCTAGCTGATTGCATGTGGTACAGCTGTGATGGTGTTCCCATAGCCATCCGCATGATAAACACAGCACACTATCTAGGGAAACATGTTATTATTTGGCCATGACAGTCGCTGTGAGTGGTACCTGGATGTGGTGTTCTGACACGGCATCGCAGATTATATCTGGAGGTACCTCAATCATTTTCCACAGTAGGAAATAACCTAATGACAGGAGGGTGATGTGCCACACAACTACAGCATGTAAGTGCACCTACGCTGCATTGACACTACTGCCTGTTTAACATGTGTGTGGTAATGGCTATTCTGCCTTTTAAAATACAGACATGACAGCACTCTGTTCATGAGGGAACCCCATCTGTAGGGCCATCTGTGAACAGGTCAGTGTGTGCAACCATTTGTTTCCTGTGTTACACACTGAACACACTTCTGTGCACAGCAGAAGCATGGTGTGGGGATTGCAGACAGTACATGATGATAGGGATGTGTTACTGCCATAGCATCCCTGACTGGACATAGGTCGCATGAGACAGTGGTATGACTGACACTGTGTGGGATTCCCAGTGACAAGCCAATGATGGGCAATTGTTCATAGCTGCAGTCACACGTCTACTACACATTGTACAGTTGCCATGCGGTATATATGCATGTGTTGTGCTCCCTCTGCAAATGTATACCATCTGTTGTGTTGGGTTGCTGGTGATATCTATGCATACTGTTGTAGGTAATCCTGTATGCTGTTGTCTATCACTAAGCCATATGTGGGTTTAAAACGCAACACCATAGGCTGACTGGGTTGGTAGGTCCTGGCAGATCCTCCTGTCCTACTGCAGCTGACCATGGCACCAACCACTAGCACATCTGGGGTCCAGCCATTAACATCAACTTCTGTTGGCTCTGCATCACCTTCTGGTGGTACCACCACTGAGGATGGAGCATGGCCCCCTTGGGACCGGGACCAGACAGGTACATATCTGATGTTGTGCGGTCCCGGACATGTTGCATAGGTGGCTCCCTAAGGGGATACGAAGCCAGATACACCAGTTCAAGGGTGGAGTGTCACATTTACAGGGTGATGCTGTCCCTCCTGGACAGCCCCCAGCACTGTCTCCTTTGCAGCTGTGTAGGTGCAGTGGCAGTTGCCCATGGCTGGAGACCTCTGTCCCACTGTTCCCATGGGCTTTTGAATGCCGAAGACCCATCCCCATCCAGGGTGTATCCTCCCCACCAACATGTGTCATATACCAACTCTGTATGCTGTCATTTCTGTGCTCCTACCTATCCTCCACGGCCATACCTACACACCTTCCCCAACATCTGATCCTCACCTACGGACACATAAGCATAAGGCCATTCGGCTCCTAGGACACCATCTGCCCTATACATAGCTTTCCATTACACACACACACGTGCCCACTGGACACATGAAACCCTTGTAATATGCATCATAACATATTACTGTTATCCTCACCACTGTCCCTCAGGCGCACGGTCCTGGTATGCACATCACTCCTACATGGTCCAGGTACATGTGAGGAGGATGACCCCATTGTGCACAAAACACTACCGATCCCTCTGTGGTTACCCCATTTACCTTTATCATGATGATGATGTTGCACACAGCACATTGCAGGAACACTGTTCACACATAATGATTGGACAGGTACTGTTGTATTAATGTACATAAAATGCACAGAGTTATGTATATGGCCAATGTACAACTATTTGCGTGTATGACTGACACATGTCTGTCTGAGCGAGTCTTGTGATCACATAGAGCATCACCACTACATAATACAGGCATCACTGGTGTTTCCCGTTTCATTCGATTGTAATGCTTTGTTGCCACATGGTATGTCCCTGATACATCTCTATATATGTATGTACCTATATGCTGGACATAAACACTCACATGTACATCTACATGATGGGATACATTCCTATACTGTTGAATGACTGCACTGTATGATATCCTCTGGTTACAGCCTCTTATGCTCAGTTAGCCTCTACATTGCTTAACCAATGCAATACTCGCATACTGGTAGCCAAACACGCTTACACCCACTTGATCCCACACTTGCTAATGCACCGGCACTGGTGCTTGCATCTGTCACACACACCCCTGGGTGTGAGTGAGGACCACAATATTACCGTGTGATGCCTATTACATCTTACTACATGACTCCAGTATCAGGATTGACCACCCATTAGGCGACGGCATAGGGTTCGACCGTACGGAATCAGCGGCCTGTCCGAAGAATCATTCATATTCATGTGTTCCTCTCAGGCATACCTTGTGATGCCTATCACATTGGACTACATGACTACAGTCATAGCCGGCCTTAGGCATAGGCCAAGTAAGCGGCCGCCTAGGGCACCACTTTAGTAGGGGCACATTACCAGTATTTGTTTGGTGTAGGTAGACCAGGATGGGGGCACTGGGTGGTGTGGTGGGGGGTGCCATTGTGCCCTCTGCCTAAGGCACCAGTTGACCTAAGGCCACTCCTGACTACAGTATCAGGAATGGCTGCCCGTTAGGTGACCGCATGGCGTTCAACTGTACGGAATCAGTGGCCTGTCCGGTGAATCATTCATAATTCTGTGTTCCTCTTACAATCTGCTCCCACCGTGTAATGCCTATCACATTGGACTACATGACTACAGTATTGGGAATGGCTGCCCATTAGGTGACGGCATGGCGTTCAACTGTATGGAATCAGCAGCCTGTCCAGTGAATTAATCATATTTGTGTGTTCCGCATACACTCTGCTCCCATCTGGCTGATACATGGGAACCAAGACCCTGCATTACAAATGAGTAGTTGGGTTGTGGTAGCCACATCCGTCGGACGGGTCATGGTACCGCATACCTATTATAGGTTTGCCACCTTTTCAATTGGCCAAGGTAGGACTTTAGGGTTACCACCTGTCCCACTTTGTGAGAGACAGTGCGAAAATAATCAAGACATAGCACATGTCCAGATTACAGGACATTATTATATTCTATGTTTCATTAATAATTGCATACAACAGTTATTTTATATATGACACTTCTATATGTTATGTGAAGTAGCATAAGCAATTCAAATGCAACTAGATTAAGCTTTTATTTGTGCAAATAAGTGTAATCCTGTACTATGCATGGCTGTAGGTATGTTTAGTCCTGGAATGTCTGACATTTCTACAGAACATGTCCCACTCTGGCCATTTGGAAAGGTGGCAACCCTATAGGACCTGTATGTAGAGATGTCAGACTTTGCAGGGCAACACACCCACAGCCAGTAGAAAAGGGTGTACATCACTGTTTCACCTAAATAAAAGGTTACTCTTGTAGCATTATAGTTGCTTATACTGTTACCTATAACATTTAGATGTTTCAGAGGAACATAATTGTTTTATGCTACTGCTACAGACAATATAGGTAGTCTTTGTCCTAAATCAGAGGACATTTGCCTTGATTACAGTTATAATTCAGGACAAAACTGCCCACAGGGGAGTGTACCTTGCAAAGGTGGACAGGTGGTAACCCCATACCTATTATTCTATCAACTTTCTAAGGTAGTCGGCGGAACATGCACTTTCACTATCAGACCTCTCATATGAATGGGGAAGAATAAACACTGAATCAGGGACACTGCGTAATGACCTCATGGACACATTTAGAAGGTTGGTGCTATTAACCTGACACATTGACGGACACAGAGCAAATAAGTATTCATACACATTGTCTGAGGTGCATGCAGTTTATGACTCTTACATGTTGTCATTATTCATTATGTGCATTCCGCCACCTTTCCTCCTAATATCACTAGTTATAGGATGGTTTAGTTGGGACTGTGTTAAGATTCTGATTCGTAATCATGGACGTCCCTGGTAATTGGGGACAGTTCAATGATATGGTCCCTATGTATTCCCCCAATGGTTTACGGACTATCCAGTAGATGTGCTCTTACAGTTTGGGAGGTATGGGCATCAGCTATACCCACATCGGAATATTACTTACACCTACAGGACGGTCCTAATACGTGTCTACCAGCCAACACCTGCACACCTAGCCCCATAATCGCATACCCATAGTTCCCCCACCTGAGACTACTCTACAGCACTCATCCTTACTGTGGATGCAGGTGGATGTAGGTGGGATATGAACACACCCCTACACACTGCCCACTCTCCCCATGTCAGGACACATGTCGTATGTTGTGTCAATCCATGTGTTATCAGGCTTTCACAACCTACTGTTCCATGTACAGCTACATCTCAGTCGTAACTGTATTATTCCCATTGGCTGAAGGCACCAAATTTTTGGTGTCCCGCAAGGGACGTCGCTCTCCATGTTTAAAGTGTAGACCTTCTAGATCTCTTCCACTGGTAGTTTCCTGCCGGTCATCTGGGAAGCAGTGTTGTATTTACCTTTATTGTGAGTCTGTATGTCTCACCAGCCTAGCTGGGGGGGGGTGGTAAGTAGATGTTTGTTGAGTGGACCTCCCACCAACAAATGTCCGGTCTAAACATGTTACCCATAACTGCTGTAACATAACCTAGGTATATACATGTGTATATTTACTGTAACATATATATATATATATATATATATATATATATATATATATATATATATATATATATATATATATATCTGTTTACATTAATATATACAGACATATCTGCATATGTATTCATACATGTATATTCATATCTCGCTGTTTTATATATACATATATATATATGTGCGTATGTATGTGTGTGTATATATACATATATATATATATATATATATATATATATATATATATATATATATATATATAAATGATTATATATGTGTACATCAGTGTGTCAATACATTCCCCACTCATACGCACTTACACATGCGTAGTGGTGTTTATAAGCTTCACCAGCATAATAGTGCTTTATTCATTATAACACCGACACACTCCGGTTATCTTGTAATCGATATGTAGCATGTTATACAGTGGACAGATGTCACTATATATTCATGTACAGATTACCAATGGTAATTGGAATATGATAGTGTGATTCGACCCGTCCCTGTTCTGCACAGCCTATTATTCCATGTACTGTCGATGTTTGTATAGGCACATTCCTATTATTATGTCAACGAATGGAATGCATGTGTTACAGAATTTGTACATCAACATATATTGTTGTCTGCATGTGAGTATACCTATTACAACCTAGCTGACCTCCATGGGGCGGTCCATTAGAATCGGCCCATCGAACCCTGGCATGCCTGGATCCATAATTGCATACCCATAGTTCCTCCACCTCATCCATGTTATATTTACATGCATAACATTTATTATCCACCTGTTATCGTAGCCATGACACACCTTTACACATTTCCCTCTCCAGAGCTTTTGGGGCCCTACACACATTCTGTCCCACCTCGTGTATTCACAGGGTCTCCCGCCATGTATATTTGCACATACGTGCCTTTCCTGGGGTTATGAAATATGGCCATTTGCGCTTTCCAATTTTTAGAGGTCCCAGCATGAGACTACATTCTGTCTGTGTGTAAAGTAGACCTAGCATTTCAATTATGTTACTCCCACTGGTAATACCCTGCCTGTGGTGTGAGTAGCAGTGCTCTGCTTACTCCTGGGCAGCTTTTTATGACATACACTGAAAGCACTTTATAATACCAGCATTGCTCTTGATTCCCTTCACATCCCTTGTGTATGCTTTACTGTTACAATGTCCATTCTTTATATATATATATATATATATATATATATATATATATATATATTTTTTTTTTTTTTTCTCATGTATGTAGATATATATCTATACACACATATATGTGTGTGTGTGTGTGTGTGTGTGTGTGTGTGTGTGTGTGTGTGTGTGTGTGTGTGTGTGTGTGTGTGTGTGTGTGGTGGATGCTCTAACCACTACACTATTGGTGTTCTGCCTCATTTATATGTATACCCATGGTGCATAGTAACGCGAACACATGCCTCATCACTTCACTTACACAGCAGGCATCCATTTACCTGTTGGGAAAAACACACTACTACAAATGCGCCATTCCCTATTCCCTACTGCTCTGGACGTGGGCTGCATGTTGACTCACTCCGAGGATATTCAGACCTCCACAGTCTATAGTCCTGGCACATACGTGTGTTTGATTGTCAGGGTGTTCATATGGTTTTCCAGATTTAGCCTTGTCTGACTAGGACTGCCCTGTACCTAGATGAAAGTCAGACTTAGCAAGGGGAGAGCGTTCGTTCCACTTTTAGTGTCCTTCCTGTGGTTGGGGATGCAGAGGTGTGCTCACCTATGGCCATCCTGATATATAACAGCGCTAACTATTACGGGGATTTCCTATATTATGACCATGTTCATTCTTCATATCTACTTATATATATCTGTGTATGTGTATATATCGGTCTGTACATACACATGCATATACACCTACATGCTCATTTACATTTCCCATACCGCTGAATCACTGCCACCTACCATTGCGCATACACGCTTGCATACCTGCTTACGTCTCGGTTTGCCACCTTTTCATATGGCCAAAGCGGGGCATTTTCGGGACACACATCAGATTTTACAGGCTGACACATACCCACGGTCAGTACAAAGGTTAGAACTTTACTTATTTGCTTAAATGAATGCTTACTCTTGTAGTGGTTTGTTTGCTTCATCTATTTCTTGTAACTTTGAGTATTTTACATAAATAACTGTTTTATGCAACTGTTACATGAAATGTGGGACCTATTTCCTACAATCACAGGACATTTGCCATTGTATTATATTTGGTCTGGGCACAACTGCCCAAAAAGGGACTGTCCCTCACAAGGTGGGGCAGGTGGTAACCCTACTTATGTCTGCTTTACAGCACCTTAAGTACCCTATATCCAACTGCCACTATGCGAATGTGTAAGGTATATATTCCAGATAATGCACATGGGGAGACATGCATCACCGTCAGGTGTTTAATCCCTCACAAGGTGGGGCTGGTGGTAACCCTACTTACGTCTGCTTTAAAGTGCCTTAAGCACCCTATATCCGACTGCCACTATGCGAATGTGTAATGTGGGGAGACGTGCATCACGGTCAGGTGTTTAATCCCGGGTCGTGGGTTCTGCAGAACCGGCCCAAGGCTGAGCAGTCTTATGGACAACTACTGCTCGTACAACTTGTGTCCAGATGTATACAGGACTGGACATCATGTCGTGACACCAAGTCTAATGTTTTGAACAGATACATATCCCATGAGGGATATCCAAAAATTGTGGGGACCGATGACCATCTTTGCTTTACGGCTGTAAGGTAGGGTTATAGGCAAGGGATACATAGTTTACAATCCTGAGACTGCCTAGGGTGAGACTGCCTACTAGATATGGGTAGGGGTCACTATGTGCAGATATGGCTGCGCCTATCTAGCAGTCCGAATATGGCTGGTTTTGATGGACATTCAGGAGGGGGGGGTGTGCTGTGAAGGGGATGATGGGTATTCAGTTACGTATCCATGTGTGTTGGGGTTGGATGGCTCATTTCAGACCAAACCATTATGTGGGTATGTGCCGGTAATGTTTCTGTACATGTGTTTTGCACATTTTAATGTTCACGTTTGTGGGATTGTATTGTGGATGTGTATATTTGTTCTTTGGTTATCTTTCTAATTCACCCTCCGCTCCCTCGTAGACCTCCAGTTCACCTATTGTGCATCCAACCCAGTCTTCCCTTGGTGAATTATTACATTACCCGTCACCCCCCACCCCCGTATTCCACAAACAGCATTCATCCCTTCTCTAGTTGATGGCCCATGGCACAGTCAACAGAACACATTGCATACACTGCATATCTCTGGGACCAATATGGTTGTGAGGTCTACACTAACATTTCAGATCATTCACATGCTGTACTTCATGCACATAGGTACTTGCAAATACTTATCTTTCATGACATGGTAGGTAGACCCGGGTAATACCCATTCATCTATGGGCTGTCCTGACAAGGATGACTTAGACCACAAATGGGCAGATATTGGGCGAATGCTCTGACCATTGGTAGGGTTGCCACCTTTTCATATGACCTGGATGGGACATTTTCGTGGCACACATCTGAGTTTACAGGCCAACACATACCCACGGTCATTACAAAGGATAGTACTTTAGTTTCATGCCTACATATAAGCTTTTATTGTTGTAGCAGTGTAGTTGCTTATTCTGTTTCATTTACTTGCTTATTCTGTTTCTTGTAACTATAGGTATTTTATATACGGACACACGTACTGTTTGGGACTATTACATAACATATGGGACATAATTATGTCCTACTATCGCAGGACATTTCACATTTATTATGATTTTGGTATGGACACACCTGCCTAGAGGGGGACTGTCCCTCACAATGTAGGACAGGTGGTAACCCAAACCATTGGGCTAGGTTTGGCAATTGGCGGCATGCTACCACGATGTGTTTCACTTCCACTTGGTATAACTAGCGACACTACAATGGAATACGGGCATGGGGTTTTAAATATCTTTGTTCGAGGGATGGGGACTCAATATTCAGCTACGTGCCTTTGTGTTTACTTCTTATTGTGGTGTTCGCAATGATGTCTTATATGCTCTGCATACATTTCAGTATCCATGGACACTGACAGGAGTGATTACTATTACAGACAGGCTGTACTAGTCAGCATTTTAGGTTGCGCGTATGCAGCCGACATGTTCACACCTCTGTGCAGTGCTTGGACATGCCCTCTGCACTCATACATGTTTCCTATGCACGTGGTTATTACAGCAGCACGCCTTTATTAATATTCATGTGATGCTGCTGTGCCAGCTCTACGCCACATGGTCGGTGCAAGGCTAATGCCGTCCTTGTGCCGAGCTTCATGAATCCTGGGGTCAGTCTTTTTATATGTACATTATGCTTTTCTTAATACCTGATTTTGGAACGTGGGTTGCAAATAGATAGGTAGTATTTCCCTTAATGAGGATTTAGTTATCCAATCAGTAGTAGTGTGTGAGGGTGGGTACTTTCTGTTCTTAAATGCACTTTTATGGCCCTGTTTATATTGTTTGCTTGGAATAGTCTGGTTTAAAATTAAACTATGCATATTATTTTCCACAACTACTTCTAAGTGTATAAACATTTTAAAGTATTTCTGATTTTTTTTTTTATTACTGAGGATCACTTGTCTGTGAGGAATAAAGGCTTGTTACTTTGGAACACTATCTGGGTTTCATGATTTTTGGAAATTATTGTGACTGAGTTCATCAAGGAAGTTTTAAGACTACTAGTTCTTCTGTTTTTTTTTTTTAATTTTTTCCTTAACACTCGTGTTGGTGAAGTTGGAACTAGACAGATTCCTGTGCTTGTTCATTTTTTTACTGCATGAAAAAAAAATACTTGAGATGCATTTCTCCTGGTGTACTAACCAGTGACTTATTTATCCTAATATTAGTAAGACCTAATATTTAAGAAGCTGTTACAAACAGCTACCATCCCCAGCTCTAACCACTATAACCTCAATATATAAAAAATGGTAGTAACAATGATTTTAACAGCTATAGCCCTATTAGCCTTACTTTCATTCTGGGAAAATGCTTTGAAAATATGCATTTATGAAATATCTGGGAACAATAATACAGATTACACCATTTTATATTTAGATAAACATGGTTTGTAAAGGGTAGATATATGTTGTCAAGTTTTTTAAGCTTTTAGAATCAAATTTCTAAGGTCCTGTAGCCAGGTCTCTCATGTGGGGTGATGTTTTTAGACTTAGTCAAGGCATTTGACTCCCTTCCTCACCATGTAATCTACCAAAGCTTCACCAAAGCTAAAGTTAATATAATCCTGGTAAAGTAGATTGAGTCATGGTTAACTGATGGATCCTAATGTGTGACCATACAAGGTATAAGCTCTGACTCTCTTCTTATCCATTTTTGAGTTCCACATGGCTGGGTTCTTGGACCAGTGTTATTTAACATTGTATTTGCCTCCATTCCTAGATCTAAGACATGTTGAATAAATAAGTATGAAAACAATTGCAAGACTGGATTCTTTGCACTAACTGGATTTGATATTTTACATTTAAATTCTTATATTAAATCAATGATTGGGCACACAATATATGAATACATTTTAGTTATGACAAATGTAACATAATGTATTTTGGAAAAGTTGCAGCTCATTTGCCTGTGTGCCTATTAGAACATCCACAAAAGGAAGTAATCCAATACAAAGACCTGGGAATAACCGCGAATGCTAATATTTCCTTTGACACACATGCTCAATTAATAAGTAATAGAACTATGTGCCAAATAAGTACGTTTAAAAAATTTAGCACAAGAAATGAGAGGTGTCTTAGATGACTATATGAAACATATATTAGGCCACTTATTTTAATCATCTTGAATATCTACAAAGAAAATTCACCAAGAGGATTTTACTTTACAAACATTCCGATTACGATAATAGATGAAAGCATCTCTATTTATTTAATATTCATTATCATAATATCAGTAGTAAGCTAATATTTGTTTACAAAGTCTTTCATGACCCTAGTTTACAAGCTATCTTGGACATAAACATTTACAACTGAAGTTTAATGTGGAGACATCAGGCCATGAAGTTTGATTGCATTACTATAAGGATACAATTACATCACACTTACTTAACTCAAAGATTGGTGATGTTATGGAATAAATCACCACTTCATATTGGAGGCAGTAAGAGATTAGAATTCTTTAAGAATCAACTGGATTCATGGGCTGGTGACAAAGCGTTTGGTCCAGAAAACTTGAGAGTCTGCATTGATAGATGGCCATATGGCCTTAATACTGGTACGCAATTTATGAACTTACAAACACAGCACTGGGTGCAGTACCTAAGACATGAGTAGCTCATATTCTCTGCAAATGTTTAAAATTAGTATTCACTTTCAATTATATCACTTTTTATGGCCTGTACTTATATCTTTAACATTTATATATATAAAGAAATAGTTAATATCTCTTGTAACGATCATCTCCTTGTCATAGTAGAGAAGCATATATGAAGGGTCTACATTAGAACATCGAAGTTTCAGAACTTCGAATGTTCTAATATCGAACCCAATTCAGCAAACGCTGACAACATCGAACATTCAGAACAGCAAATTTTTTCCTAGGGAAAAAATTCCTAGGGAAAAAATTTGCGGTTCCGCAACACATGCACACAACACAAGCATACTAAACAAACAGCAATCCACACACATACACCTAAAATCTTACATCTAACCCTACACTAAACTGTACATACACCACTAACTATCCACTTACCTTAACCCAAACCCTAACCCTAAGGTCCGTCACTATCGCACACTCACCTCACTCGCGCCCTAACCCTAACCCACCTACCCCACCCTAACCCTCACGTCCACACAATCATACACTTACCTGACCCATGCCCTAACCCTAACTCACCTAACCCACCCTAACCCTCACGTCCACACAATTGCACACTTACCTGAACCCGACCAGTAACGTTCCACCACAGCACTGAAGATAGCGAAGCGACAGAAACGAACAACCAAATTCTTTCCCTGGGAAAAAATTTAGTTTTCTGCAGCTTCACTATTTTCAGCATTCGCTGAATAGGGTTCGATGTTAGAGCATTCGAAGTTCTGAAACTTTGATGTTCTAATATAGACCCTATATGAATCTGTGAAGAGGACAGACAAACAGCAGTCCAAACCCAACCTTCAAGACAGATTAGTTATAACTAAGAAGAACATGCAACTAATTATGTGATATTCATCCCTAGAACCTTGTCTGGGATATTTTCCACTCATAAACACATGGTGGCACAGCCATCAATGCAGTCCAGCCAGGTGCAACCTAGAACAATGGTCTAGAAACTGCTTTTGGGATTAGAACCATCTTCTGCAAAGGGAGAATGGTAGCTAAGTTGTGGGCATTAGCTGAATGCAGTCTTATTGTTTTAATCCAGCAAAACAAACCCTAGGAAATAGCTGGCAAATATCTCTCTATATTCTTCATTCTACATTCTTTTTTATCCAATGAAAAATAAACCTTTCTTTAAATTAGCAGTTCACCAGCCCTCTTCACAAAATTGCTGTTTAAAAAACACCACAAATGGGGTTAAAACTAATTATAATAATAACCACAGCTTTCATCACTATTCCTCCTCCTTCATTCTTTAATCAGCGCAGTCACTTTAGATACACAAACACGACATTATTCACACAGTGTACCACCAACCACTGTCAAGTACATGAGTAAAAATCCAAAACAAAATGGAAAAAGGTTAAAGCAAATCCCTTAATTAAACTAGAAAGTGCAAGAAGCTCTAAAATCTGGCAGCCATCTGCTGCCATTGCTGACTGTCACTACTAAGTCATGATATATTTTACTTTGAAAGACTGCGTTTGAGGAAATTATATAATTATATTCAATTGATTGCCTACAACTTATATATATGCATACATACACACACACTCACACACATATCTATATATATATATATATATATATATATATATATATATATATATATATATATATATATATACATATACACACACACACACACACACACACACACACACACACACACACACACACACACACACATGCCATACCTTAATATTACTGAATGTTTAATGTCACTGATTGTTTAATTTGTTGACAGGTGGGCGAATAGTGTTTTTTTTTGAGTACATTACCTGTTGCTATATATTATTAGTTTTTGTGTGTATATCTATAATACCATAGGCAAGTGTAGTGTCAGAAATAATTTAAAGGGTACTGGCAATGCTATACTTGTATATATATTGTTGCACATGTATGTTATATATTATTGCTGGTGCTTTATTTGCACCCTGGCAATAATTTATTGTTTCTTTTCCGTGTAATTTTGTTTTTGGTTGAATCCTTTTGTATTTATATTATGTGAATCACTGTCACTGCATTTCTGTTAGAGAACTGTCAATAATTCATTGTGTGTGTGTGTGTTTGCACGTGTGGCGTGTGCTCGTGCGTGCATGTGTGTTTGCACGTGTGGCGTGTGCGCACGCACGTGTGTGTGTGTGTGTGTGTGTGTGTGTGTGTGTGTGTGTGTGTGTGTGTGTGTGTGTGTGCGCGCGCGCGCGTATGGGTATTTTCTGTATTTCTGTTTGTAATTGTAGAATCATAGAATCAGTATATATAATTTACGGGAGCAATGGCACCCATATGTAGGGTGTGGATAATGAAGCTTCCACAAAAAATAAATTCTTTAAGTTTTGTTTTAATATTGTTGGTAGTTGAATGTGTTATGGGTATTTGTGATCAATGCAGATTTAATGGGATTGTGTTAGATAATGTAAGTGATGATAATGTAAGAAATGCTAATGTATGGAGATATTTATATTGATTTATCAATATGGTTTTCACTGTATGATACCTTAAACTTCCTGGAATAGAATATCATGGGATATATAAAAACAACCCCTTAAAGACATTAAATTTTTCTGCATTGTCTTTATAGACAGATTCTAGGCTAACAAGACCAAATACCACTAGCTGTAGACATGAGCAGTTCAGCCTTCCTAGGATTTGTCATAAAAGCATATCCAGACTTTTAAGCTAGACTGTACAAAAACAGGGTCTTTAAACCCAGCTGCTATCAGTAGCCATTAAGGTGTTTGCGAAATATCCCAGCAAACAAACAAAACCTAAAAGTAAAAATGTTACACAGACAAACAAGTTAGTAAAAACTACAAGAAAGACCTAGCCAAGCTTGGGTTTTTACTTTGTGAAACCTTAAACCTGCTGGAATAGAGGCACATGGGATATATGCAAATGACCTCTTAAGGACATCAAATGTTTCAGCGATATGGTTTCTGAGCGTCCATGACTTTTTACTTTTTTTTTTTTAAGTCTTTATGGATATCCCATGGGCCTCTATTCCAGAAGGTTTAAAGTATCACACAATGAAAACTCTAGCTTGGCTAGTTTTTTTCTTTTAGTTTTTACTGACTGGTTTGTCTTTGTGACCTTTTTATTTTTTGGCTTTGTTTGTAAGTTAGAATATTTTGCAGATACCTTAATTGCTGGGTTTGAAGGCCCTTTTTGTTTTATCTATAGATATGTATGCATATAAATACAGGCTCATATACTTATATGTCTGTGTAGCTATATTTGCACACATGCACACACGTATATACACACACACACACACACACACACACACACACACACACACACACACACACACACACACACCAGAGTTTAGTGCAGCTAAACTATTCATCCAACATATTTTGGGATGCCAACATACTTTTGGGAGGTGGGAGGAAGTAGGTGAAGCCAGCAAAAATCCTCACAAACACTGGTAGGACATACAGAATTCCACAAAGATGGTGAACAGTTGTTAGGAAGGAAACCCAGCCTCTGGAGCTGTGACGCAGAGAGCATATGGTTATTGAACTAACATTTTATCAGAAGTAAATAAAATCATGTGTAGTCATTGTAAATGGGACATTTACTCTCACTGGCAAGATACCACCACCATACATTTGGGCACTTCATTACTGAGCTCCATATAAATTCTTAAGGAAGGAATTGTTGTTTTAGTTGAGGTATTTACATAAGGGTCCGGGTATAATTGCATGACAGTTTTTTATAATTGTCAAATGATGATTTATGTATAGTTTATATTGCAATGGTACTAAGTACTGGTTTCACAGGTACTTCACAGTGATAGTCTAATATACTGCATTTCTGTTTGATTACATTAGTAGTGGATATGTGACTTCTTTTTGGGGTGACAATGTAATAAAAGCAAGAATATATGTCAATCACTATGCTTTCAGATCAAAACATCTGCTGTCATTTTTTTGTGATTTTAAATATAGGATCTGCTATAAATGAAGACATATTTCCTTTATTTGAAGATGCACATAGTATTGAAATATTTTCTCTGGTTTTGTTTGCTTCTTTGAGAGGTATACTGCTAAAATTTACATTAAAAAGAAAAGCCATGGAATATTGGCAGTGGTTTCATTTCAATATGTTATAGAGTTTGTTAACTGCCACTCTTTTAGATTGTCTGGTTGGCTGTTGTTTTATGCCTGACATTTTAGGATTTTTTTACATTACAGAAAATGTAACTTCTGCAGAAATGGACATTGCTCAGAGTTGAGGAAGTAAGTACTCTTGGGATTTTGCTATATTCTGGAAATTAATGTACAGTTCTGAAAAAAACAGGCTACGTACCTAAGTTTGAAGAACTTAGTCACTGATATCTTCCTTCTGTTTTTTTTTGGCTATTTCAGTTTAGAAAATTGATAAAATAAGCTTCTTATCTGATTGTTCATTTAGAATTCTGTAGTAAAAAGTTATGGTGATATCACAAGTAGCTACTAAGTCCATATACCAGCATACACAGACATTACAAAATTTCCTAATAGGCAAGATACAGCAGATTATGTAATGGCTAGAAGCAGCATGATGAAACTTTCCTGCATTGTGTTAAGCAAATTTGCAAGATGAGCAAACATGTGCATGGTATGTACAATTCAGTCACAAGGACTGTCATCAGGGAATACCCAGCAGCTGGCTTGTGCACAGTATATGATAATGGCTGTATAATGACCTGAAAATGAACAATATTATTAAAATGAGTGGCACCAGTTATGCACAAGAGTCAAAACAAAACGGTGGAGTGATTCATAAATGTATAAAAGCCATGTATTGGAGCTGTTCCCACTGTATAATTGAACCTGGATGAATGTTTATATTTATGCTAAGAGAACTGGTAAATAATGTTAAGGGTTGCTGCAGTATTAGAGGATGTTATTGTCACTACAGTACATAATGGTGCACATTATCACCTCTTGAGGCACTGGTCATCTGTCCATTATTAATGTTTCATGGACACAAAAACAACAACAACAACAATAACAACAACACCACTGTGGACAGCTATTCTGTGGATAGGGACACCATGTAAGAAATTGTGGACATGTGTCTGCTTCCTCTACAGCCCAGTAGGAGTCATGGAGTACTTATCCCAGTGGATACCAAGGTTTGTGCAGCTTTATGTATAATAGCTGCAGGGACCTTTCAGCAACCCACTGTGGACACAGTGGGGGTATCTCAGGTATCTGCCTTGATAATACTCCATCAGTTTCTCAATACTATAATTCAGCATGTGGGAAGCATATGTGGTTTCAATGTACCACAGAGGAGAAAACTAATGAAGGAATTCTATGATATAGCCCATTTCCCTGAGGTACTGGGGGCCAAAGAATAGAACAACATTGAAATAAAAAGTTTGTGAACTGCAAAAGGTATAACACCTTTGTAATGCACAGGGAATCATGTACAATGTGCATGCAGGTCACCCAGGCAGTTATCATGACTCCCATATATGGCATGCTTGCGACATGTGCCAACATTTTGTGAGGGGTGACTTCTTCCAGGAGCTTCTTTTCAGTGATGCAAGATATGTATTGGAACTCTGACTGATGACACCTATGAGAAACCCACATATTGAAACAGATCAGGGATATAACCATGCCCAATTGCAAACAAAGACATTATTAGGCATGTGTTTGAGCTATTGATGGCACGCTTTCACTGACTCGATTATTTCAGTGGGGACCTGCAGTATAAGCTTGGTATGTGTGCACTGATACATAATATCATGCATAGGAGGCAGTTACAGTCAGGTGGACACTGGCAGGAGAAGTGGTTCACAGTAAACTGGGCAGTAAAGGCTATGTCAGATAAGGATTCAGTGAAGAAGCCAGCAGCAGGGGATGATTATGCCAGATGGAGGTGGGGCAGTATGCTGTGGCATTTGTAAAAAAGCAATGGCTTACACATAGGTTCTAAACATAACAAAGTACAGTAAAACAGATAAACTGCAGTAAAACTGATGCATGCATAACCAACACCAAGCTGTGCTTACCTGTGCATATGCTGGCCACACTGTGCATCAGAAATAAGCAACTCAAGTGAGAGTCAACAAAAACAGATGTTATCTTTTGACAGTGTACACACATTGATGTATATGGGAGGAGCAAGGCTGCTATAGCAGATAAATAATGCAAAGCTGTGTGCAGGTGAAGTGTGCACATGTGTTTGTGTTTGCCTATGTAACAGCAGGTTGTACAGCTGGGAAAAGGAGCACATGTGGATTTCTTTCTCAGGGAAATGTTTAAGTACAGAGGATTATTAGAGTTGAACATGCTGTTGTGACCATGGACTTTTACTATGTGTGCAGGTGTGCATCTTGGCGGGGCTTAACATTAAAGGCTTTGTGAAGGGCTTCTGTCAGTGGAAATGTGTGTGTTGGTCTGTGTGTGCATGTGCATGTGCACATGATGTACTGTGGGATATAGAGATGTGAGTATGTATCTGCTGTGACTCAGCCACAGTGGTAGTTTAAGCACTGCAAGTCAATGCACTGGACCTGTCCAGGGTATGCATTGTAGAGGTTGGAGCATCCTGTGCACATATCAGTCTATGAGAGCTGGCTCTGCCAGGAGCTGCACTTCTTGTGCCACAACCCTGGCTAGATGTTAGAATACTGAGTGACCATGGCTGATGTCTGCTATTAGATGTGCTAATGCCACAACCACTATGACCACGGAGGATGTCATCTCTTTGATGTGGACACCACCACAAAAGATGTAGCTGTGAAAGTACTGACACTGAAGAAACAAGACCTAGGTCATGCATGCTCATGATGGCTGCTATCTGTAGATATATCACTGGAACAGCTTTTTTTTATAGTGCTTCACATCAAGCAGATGAGCTGACAGAATATGCCATGTTGCAGTATGGGACTGAGTCTAACAATGCTATCACATACATGGGACATGCACTCACATACCCTTCATCATGCTTTCAGGCTGCACCATGGCTATGGTGGCACTTGCATCTGATGGGCTGTAGCTCTTCATTTTGAAGAGGTTTCATGAATGATGAGAGAGATACATTTGTACTTAGTACCTTATTTCTTAAAGTTGTCAGCCTAGTTTATTGTCCTCCCTTTAGATCTAAACTTCTCATTGAGTAACAGAAGTGGTTCATTAGAGAGAACAACAACAATTTAATCACTCTTATTCTTCCCTGTTTCAAAATAGCAATATAGAAGACCACTAACAAAAGTGTTCCCAACAATTAGGACTCATCTTCCAAATGAGGTAAGGTGATAATGGTCTCTGCCTAATTTTAAAAGTGTACTAACTGAGCACCCAATCAATTAAATTGGCTATTCATTTTTTCTAGAAGATGACTAATTTTGTTCCTTAATTTATGTTACCTTCTGTGAATAAAATGATTGTCAAATCTAGGTACCACTTGAAAGATGATGCAGTTCTCACTCCTCTTATTACACAGTATGTTTCCATTGCATATTATGTTCTTTGTAAATAAGCTTTTGTTTCCTTTATTATATCATTTCATTACTCTGTGTATTTCATATAATTACTGTATTACAGCAATTTGTATTTCTTTTACCCACAAAGTCCAGGTAGTAGCTGAAAAGGCTCTGGTGAGCAGACCACTAAACTGTAAATAAATAAAAAAGTAAATTTATAGGCTGTAATTAGAAAAAAATGTAAAGTACTGTACAGTCCTGTTTCCATCAGTTTTGTTCAGCACATTGTGACAGAGAGATACAAAGACCACTGTCACACTGCATAGATAAGACAGCTGTGACATATAGCACTATTGCGATGCCATTGGATAAAACCTGATGCCAACATGGCAGATCAGAAGTGCATATAATTCATATTAGCAAAGTGTGCTTCCTTGGTGTCTTTTGTCACAATTAAGATAGTGTGGTACAGTGATTCAAAGACAAACTCTACCATGCTACTTGTGGAGAAAAGCAATACAAATTTATATTATCTTTTGACAGTGTACATACATTGATGTATATTGGAGGAACAAGGTTGCTATAGCAGGTAAGTAGTGAAAAGCTGTGTGCAGATGTGCACATATGTTTGTATGTGCCTGTGCAACAGCATTTTGGTAGTTACCTGGGGAAACAAGAGTGCAGTTACTGCTAACTGTACTATATTTAGTTCAAACATATGTTAATGAGCAGTTAGTCAGTGCTCACTCCATGGGGCTCTTCAATGTCTTTGTATAGCCTCTTATCAAAGTAGTGCTACTAGATCTCACCAGTGAAGCTCTAACAGTGTTACAGTGATAATTTCAAGAAGTTTGTTTTGTATTGTTTTCTGTATCTTTAGTGTAATGAATGAACTGCATATCATTCAATATATCATGCAATAGCAGAAGAGGAGGCTTTGAGTACAGTACTGGCATTCAGAGTTGACATTTGCAGTCATGGCTGAAGTGCTAAAAGTAGCAAGCTACTTGTTACATTTGTAGCAAGTGGTTTCCTACAGTTTCAGAGTAAAGAGCTTTTGTTTTAATTGAAAAAGGTGCCAGACAGGGTCTATATCAGCATTTCCAAAATTTAATAGTTCGAATCACTAAATATCGAACTGAAATGATTGAAGTATTAAATTTTCGAATGCCGATAAAAAAAAAAACAAAAAAAAAAAACCTAAAGGGTGTAGGCAGGGGGGCAAGGGAAGGTGACAAGAAGTTGTCATTAAGTGTGTTATTAAGAAGAGAGGTAAAGAGATACCATCACCAATAGGGAGAGTAAAGAGAGAGTTTGAGAAATTAGCTGTGTCTATTTTCATCATATATACAGCTTCAGTTATGGGTGTTTGTTTAAAGTGAGTGAGTGAATGTATTCAAACACCAGCATACATGTGCAACTAGGAGATGAGGTAGGAGTTCAGGTTGCCTAGCTTTAATATCTCTTTGTAAATTGTGGGTGATGAGAGACCTTGCCTTGCCTGCCATTTATGAGTTCATCCTTACCAGGCATACATCAAATTTGGATAGCTCACTCAATTTTTCAGAAATCATTACAAAATTTTATGGAGCCATCCAAATTGGACAACAACACAGTAGGTCTATTCTTGTCACCTTGGGACTTCCTAACGACTCCCAGTTCAAGAATGCTTTTCACTTAAACCCATATTGCTTTTCTTTAGTATTCTTGTACCCTATGTGGTTTTAAGTTTACATCGCTCCAGAGACAGTTTCTCATAAAGGGGCTGGCATAATGGTTAACTCAGAAAAACAAGATACAGAGTTTGATTCTGACATCTGGTTATTGGCTAAGCTTGAAATAGTCTGCAGACTAATAGCCTAGCATTTACTTATGAGCCCACATGACACTAAATTAATTTGTTTGCCCTACCAGGTAGCTCAGGGAAAACACAACCGGGATTCATTAACAATTGTGGAAACTTTGCTCTATCAGCAAGAACAGTAAATATGTTATGGGATACAAGCTGACACTACTGCTGTATTCCCCACTTCAGCATGTACAAAAGAACAAATGAACCTTACAGCTATTGAGTCATGCACATCAGAAAGAGACATTTGTTTTTGAATAACTGTTATTGGCACCAGTAGGAAAAGGATTTAGCACCTAAAAACATGTAATACACAAGCAAGTGTTATATAGTCATGTAATTGCTGAATGGTAATATAATAACACTTGGATGACATTTCATGATTTCAAGTTTTGCAGTGGTAAATGGCACACATTTCATATATCATTATACTGGGCCTGTTCACAAGGAATTAAAGGGGACAGTAACATAATAGCAACTCAACAGCACCAACACATACGGAAGTGTCATAACAGTGACCCAGTCACACTTTCTAATGATCTGGTAACATGCCATACATTAAGAAACATTTTATGGAAGCTGTCATCTACCATGACGCTGTACACTGTGAAGAAAAGAATTGCGGTAATAAAGACATGTTTGGATAAAGACATGCAATACAGTGCATAATTATTTCAGAAAAAAAATAATGCCTGTGAGCAATGAATCACATAATAAGTATTTGCATTTTGTTATTGCTGAACATATGCAAGGGCAGATACCAGAAAGATGCATATTAATCATGGACGCCATAGAAATACAGATATTGGCCATAGAAATACAGATATTGTTTTTGCCATGAAGAACACCTTCAAAGGGCTTACAGCATTTTCCTATGATAAGGGATATGGATACCCTACATTGTAGGACAAGGCCTGAAAATGATGGCCATCTGACTGTGCCATAACTTTTTTCTGTGTATAAGCTACTGCTGTCTGACACAGTTGTCTGACAGACAGGTGTTACCAGATTCAAACCCTGTCTAGGCTCTGTACTGACTGCATGTGCCCCAGAAGATAACAATGAAGGCTTTCACAAATAACTGAATCAATGTGGGAAGTAACAAAGGAGTTATGAATATAATGTCAACAGTCTGATTTGCTCAGAAAGCTGAAAAAAAAAAACTATGCACGTTACTGTCCACACAACAGTGAGCATTACAGTATCAATGTTTCTTTGTCAAGGAAGCTGTTTCCATTGTACAATACACGTACTGCTCTAGAATTGAACCACATTCTGTCTGTGTAGGTATGCTATACAAGCCAGTACTTAATGCCCATATCACATGTGCACAACAGTACAACATACTCTGAGTAACTGTTTCACTGTCATGCAATCACATGTGATTATATAATACTGTCCAATGTAAAAGTGGATACAAATGACTGGATAACTAGATAATTTTTTTTTTTTGTTTAACGTCAGTACATTCATACAATAATGCCCTGTTTGGGAACTGAACAGCAAGCTATGTAAGTCTTCTGACTAATGACATGTTGATAAAGCACAAGCACCACAGTGGAAGTCTTAACACGTGTGACACTCTATGTATGCTAAGTCATTACATCATATGGTTGTGTTTCAAACAATTGCTTTTAGATAAAAGGGGTGTGGGAAACCTATCCAAAAATAATTCTAATATGTCTGGAAACTATTTCCTGGTTTACTTTCACCCATTCTCCCATACACTGAAACCCACCAATCAGCATTCATATCTTTCTATCACTCTATGCATGTATACTAGCACTCACCAGCCAATCATTTCCTATTCCGTTAGCTCCACATTGTTGGCCCTGTCCTATTCCTCTTCATTTCCTTCAATCTAGTCATGCCCTGTATTAGTCAATACAGATACACATGGCTAATTATAGGTTAATCCCTGTCCAGCCATCTAATCTCTTTAGCACTTTTCCCCTCCCTTAGCATTTAGGATTGGTACACTGGTGAGTATATATACATAGTATATTTGATATGTACAAAATAAATCTGATGAAGCTCTATACATACAGGAAAAGCACTTATATTTGGTAATAAAACTACCTTACTTTACTATGGGAAAAGACATTCTATGTGTGGTCTTTTGGATTTACTAAATGTAGCTTTGGTACTAATATGCCTAATTAGTAAGCCTTTTATTTAAAAGTTAAGAAATATTTGGGACTTACAAAGCTGTACTATTAATGTGTTCTCACTGAAAGTACTTATATGTAGATATATAGATAGACAGAGAGATAGCCAGATAGATTGAATTCTACTTTTCTATATTTTTTAATATCAAAATATACCACTATTGCTTTTATGACTAAATTTATATATGAGAGAAGCAGTTTCATAACCCCTTTTTTCTCTTATTTGGGCATTTTGTCCACATTTGATTTTGTTGTCACATTTTCACTTATTTTATTCGTAAAATATGCACCACTGTAGCCCCTACAAGGGCTAGCCTTAGACAAAAGTGAAGATGTTGGCTAATAAATATTATCGCAGACACTTTAAATATTCTTTAGCTTAACATTGATTTTATACTTATTATATTATATTTACTTATATTTATTAGACTTATTAGAAAACATCATTGTTATCCTGGGATAACATTCATCATTATCCTTTTATTAACAAGCATTAAGTACCAGTGTTATCCTTTTATTGGTCTTGTTGTGAAATAGAACCTGCCAAAATTACCTTTTTCCACTACAGTAGTAAGTCTGTTGTCATTCAAAAAATAATGAGTACCAATTTAGACTTTTGTGCAGTCTGATACCCCATGACATAATCACAGCGGTTTTGGTCCTTCAGTCCAACTTTTATTTTAATGACAACTAAGGTATACCTTTACTTTTCATCCAAGTAAGATGGGTTCCACTATTTACCCAAGATGTTATGTTTGATGTCATATCTAAAATGACCTCTGCACTGGTACTGTATGATCAAAATACTTTTTCAATTTATTTTTTTACTATTTTAGTTTATTTTAATAGAGCATACCTATAGCAATCACTCTCTGTCTCTCCATGTATGTGTACACACACATATATATATATATATATATATATATATATACATTTACACATACGGGTTTCCTACATTTAATTTAATGCTCCTGTAATCAACAGTCAAAATGCCAAAATACTGACTGCATAACGTCTAAACAAGAGCAAATTGGAAAATATCGACACATCAACTACTGATAAGATGGAAGTTATTTATTGATCACCTAACCAAGGCTTTCATGCCTCTTCTTAGCCACGTTTGTAAGGACTCTTGGCACTTTCTTCGTGATGTTCCTGTTTCCTGTTTCTCGCCTGATTTGATCATGATCACCATAGACATCAAGGACCTCTTCTCGAGTATTCCTCACCAGGAAGGTCTAGAGTGGTTTACCGAATTTCTTAGTAATGAAACCAGTCTTAACAACAAACTCACCAATTTATTAACGGAGTTGATGGAGATGGTTCTGCTGAATAACTTTATTTTCTTCAATGGCGAGCTGTTTAGGCAATGTAAAGGGGTTGCCATGGGGGCATCCTGTGCCTCATTTTATGCCAACGTGGTGTTGCATAAATGGGAAAATACGTTTGTCTTGATACCCCCCCTGGGAGCAACATATCCTTTTTTATAGACGCTACCTGGACGACATTTGTATCCTCTGGGGAGGCTCAGAATGTGAGTTTAAGGAATTTTTCCAATACATCAATACTACCACTGGTTTCCTACAATTCACATACACTGCTAGCTCTCACGAGCTTCATTATTTGGACATTACCTTGTTTAAGGACTTCAATCAGAATACTTTCCAATCCAAATTATACCGCAAACCCACATTCTCTAATTCATTGTTACATTTTGACAGTGCACATCCCCTATACCAGAAAAGGGGAATTATTAAAGGGCAACTCATAAGGGCTAGTAGAATCTGTAGCACCCAGGAGGACTTTGAGCTTGAAGTTAAAACCTTGTGAGCCTTGTTCCTGGAAAGAGGATACCCCCTAGAAATGTTTACGGGCTTAGTTGATGAGATCAAAGAACTGAGAAAAACCTTATATACACCTATTTTGGGAAAAGGACCAGAGTTGGCAATTCCATCAGCTTCCAGTGCAACCAACTACCCTAAGGATAGCTTTATATACACATATTCTTCCAACTCCAAGGAAATGGAAGAAGTCGTTAGAAACTACTGGCCGGTCCTAGCCCTTTATGAAGATTTCAAGGACCTTCTACCCTCTAGACATAGTTTTGTTAGGAAAAGAGATATCACCTTTAAAGAAATTTTTGAAAGGAAACCAGACAATAAAAAGAAGGTGAAACAACCAAAGATGGGCACGTATAAATGTGGCTCCTGCAGCCAATGCCATGCCTTAATGAACGTTGAATCCATGTATATTCCATCCAGGAGGTTCAGGACGAAACCAACCAGTTTCTATTCTTGTGGAACCAAAGGGGTGGTATACCTGGGTATTTGTACCACGTGTTCGAGTTTCTACGTGGGGAAGACCGAAAGAGAATTCAGGAGATGGATCTATGAACACTTATATGAAATGGCTAAGCAGAAAGAAACCAATGCTTTTTTTAAGCATTCCCTTCTTTGTCCAGGTTCCAACATTAAATTCATTGTATTAGAGCAAGTGGAGCCGGACCTCAGGGGTGGTGACTGGGAATCCACCCTTGAGTATCGCGAGTTAGTATGGCAATTAAGGTTGGACGCAGGGAGACCACCTGGACTGAACGGGACTATTAGCATTAAACCCGTATTGAAGCTTAGAAGGGCAAGACTATAGTCATCACATTCCATCTAAACAGTTTTTCTGTTCCATCTTCACAAACATAACTTCCTTTCTTCATCATCACTTGACACATACTTATTAGCTTAGAATATATGGTTAGGGACTCAGTATTTCTTAGTTTCCTATTTTTCACAGTTTCCATGCTCCCTAGTGATTTGACAGTTAGACACCTGGCTTTGGAGAGCCTTTTGGAATAATAAGGCTGATGTGTACAAGGAAAAAGAAAAAAGATTATTACCACAAATCAAGACTGAATAAAAGGCTCCCTAATACTTTCACAGAGTTTTATCTCCCAAGTTACCAGAACATACAGGTTTTCAATGTTTCCAACAGCAGAATTTTAAATTCTTCTAACATTGATTTTAGTTTATGTATTTATTTTTATTTAATCCAGCTTTTAATCTTCTAATTTTTAAATAACATAATATTTTATTCCATGTTTCAATTAATGCAAAGCCCCTTTAAACACCAGAACAATTGATTAGTATCACTTGTTCACAATTAATGTGGCACTCATGGTTATATAAAGGTTTGGTTTCAGCAAATGCTTTTGTATTCACTTGAAAAAGCTCAGGATTTACCTGAGCGAAAGCGCTTGTGTTACTTTCTCTTTTGGATTTACTTGAATAAAGGATTTTCGTATTTCACACTACTTCCTGGTATTTTGTTCCTGTTGGTCGTGGAGTTGTGTTACTTGGATTATTGGCGTTTTTTTGGACTTTCTTTATTTTAATAGAGCATACCTATAGCAATCACTCTCTGTCTCTCCATGTATGTGTACATATATATATATACATTTACACATACGGGTTTCCTACATTTAATTTAATGCTCCTGTAATCAACAGTCAAAATGCCAAAATACTGACTGCATAACGTCTAAACAAGAGCAAATTGGAAAATATCGACACATCAACTACTGATAAGATGGAAGTTATCTAGAGAAATGTTTATGCACATTCCCCACTGTTGTGTGACCTTAGAGTTGGTATAGATAATTTGCAGGGGGGTGTGGGGGTCCACTCTCCCACATGGGGAGTGCAGAGGGGCTTACTTCTTCCAAAAACATTGAAAAATGCTACAGTATTTAACCTCATAGAAAACTATTAAAACATATGACAAAATTGAATCACATTTTCTCAATGTTTTTGCAGGGGGTCAACCCCTTTTGCATCTCCCCCACACTCTCTGCTAATTATATATACCAAATCTGAAATGGCACAGTAGTGGGGAAAAGGCATAAACCTGTCTTATTAAAACTTCCATTTTGTAAGTATTTTGTGTTTTGATATTTTTAATGTCATCATTTTTTAGCATTAATATTATGGAGTCAGTCTTTAAACTGTCAATTAAATGAGGGCTAGATTAAGGGTCTATATTAGGTGATCAAAACTTTAGGTAATCAAATACCTAAAGATCAACACCTAAACAGCGAAAGCTGTAAATATCGAATGGCAACTTCCGTGAATTCATTCATCAGAATACAGACTTCATCAGACTCTGATGAAGTCTGTATTCTACTGAAAGTGCTTATTAATTAATGCTGTTTATTGTCTTTCTTCCATTAAACGGCTTTGTTTTATTTTTCATCGGATTTAAGTTTTTGTTTTTGTTCAGTTTAGTATGGTTTACGGTTGTTTTTTTTTTTTTAATCTGTGTGTGTATAGATATATATATATATATATATATATATATATATATATATATATATATATATATATATAGGTTTTCTATCAAAATCACAAATTACACAACAGAATCTGTTCATATGCTGTTTATTGTCATCCTTCCATTAAATGGCTTTGTTTTACTTTTCATCGGCTTTAAGTTTTTGTTTTTGTTCAGTTTAACATGGTTTACGTTTATATATATATATATATATATATATATATATATATATATATGTATATAGATATAGGTTTACTAGTACAACAGAATCTGTTCATATGAGTGACTCGCACTGACGACAGCAGAGTAAGTAGGTCAGTATGTCAAATGTCATGCCGAGTATTCAAATTCAGCATTATTTTACATACTGTTTCCCTTGCACCTTTTACAACAGTAAGTTAAGTTCTGGTTTTCAGCAGTATGAACGTACTGCACAACACTGAACTTTATGTTTTTGCAAGGGGTCAAGCTCCCCTGCACTCTCCTGTAGGGGACTGCACCACACTCCCTCCAAATTATATATTCCAACTTTGAGATCACACAACAGTGAGAAAAAGGATACATTTCCAAATCTGCACTGTACAGCAATCTCTATTCGTAACATTGACCATGTATCAGTGAATCTGCAGGAGCATATATACCTAGCACTGTCCTTGTTGAAGTACCACTTTCTCCAAAAGAATATAGTAGTGGAAAGATCCTTTGCAGTATCACACAACAGAAAGGTGGTTAAAAATGAAATTAGGACTCTCAGAGCTTCTTCTTGTCTAAAGACATCCCTTTATTTGTAAATACTACTTTATGTAATTGAAATAAGTGCATGTACAAGCTTTAGCACATTATCCAAGCAGCATTCATCTGCCTGTAAAGTAGTACTTATAAATAAAGAGATGTCTCCAGACAAGAAGCAACGCTGAGAGTTCTAATTTCATTTTTAACCATATTTCTGTTTTGTGATATTGCAAAGGATTTTTGGAGAATGTGGTATTTCATCAGGAGCACTCTGTTTTTTTTTTCCTGTAGGCCATGAGTTTTTAGACTGATGAGGTTTTTCAAATAAGTTTTTTGAGTTGGTTCCCCAACCATGGGAAAGGAATTTACCTCCAGGATTTGGATTGGAAGGTACTATTTCTTTGGTTTTCTCTCTCTCTCTCTCTCTATAGATATACATATATATATATATATATATATATATATATATATATATATATATATATATATATATATACACACACACACACACACACACACACACACACACACACACACACACACACACACACACACACACACACACACACAGACAAAATGAATAACTACACCCAGAAGGTCCAAAGAATAGACTTCTTTCTTGACTAATAGACAACAAAAACATGGATAGTCTCTTTTTTATAGCATCTATGCCTTTCCACATGGCTTTTGTTATCCAGTCATTAACTCATTAACTCATTAATTGAATACATTTCCACCATAAAAATATATATGAAGTAAAAAAAAAAAAGCAGAGATCCATAGGCAAGTGCATGTACAAGACAGAACAACAACAGACAAGTAAATCAGAAATATATAAACAAAGGGAAGACTGGTAAGAAGTGGCCAAGAAAGGTTAATTCTGTTGTACATGGTACTGAGTGAATTTGTGGAAATGTGGAACATCACTGGTGTCACTTGTCTGCTCAGTATGTAATAGACGAGCCTTTGTGGGTTCTGTTTAAGCAGTTTATTATGTACAAACACATCACAATTGAAGCTTGTTAACTTTAACTTAGGTAACTTACATTCAATTAGCTACAGTCATTCTTACATGCTCATTCTCTGGTTGCACTGTCAAAATGGCACTGAGTGTAGCATGTCTGCTATTTATATATGCATGTTCAGTCCTTGATATGCTTCTCAAAGACACAGCACACACACTCTGTTCTACATCCTTCATCTCTGAATATATATACATATTTATATATATATATATATATATATATATATATATATATATATATATATATATATATATATATATATATATATATATATATATATAGTTATGTAGTTATGTCCAGGCCGCTGTGTATTTCATACTAGGTCTAGAAGTACGACCAAATCATGTAACATAAAACTGAGAATTAGACTTAGCAACTGGAATTGTCTCTGCTAAATGTTCAACTTTAGGAATATCAGGAACATCATCTGGAATGGAAGTAGAAGGTACAACATGTTCTAGAACAGGAACATTGTCTGTATTGCTCTGAGATCTAGAATCTGTATCACAGGAACAATGCTGTAATAACAATTCTGGTAGAGGAAGATGTCTGCGATTTCTCCTGTACTCCAAACCCTAAAACAAAGAGTGAGATGGTCACACAGAAAAAGCAATCAGTAACAACTAAATGAAAACTTCAGCCAGGCTAGAACTTCCACTGAGTGACCTCTCAAACCTCTTGTATCAGAGGCACATGGGATATATGCAAATGACCCTTATGAACATCAGGTGTTTCAGTTATATGGCGATTCTGAATTCCCATGACTTATTTGTTTCAATGGGCATTTTCAGGCCAATAAGCCATACCCCACTAGCTGTGGATCTACATATTTTGGCCTTATTATGACCTCACCAGCACAGCACAAGCAGAGTGTTTGACTAAGCATAAGAAACACAGGGCTGTTATACCCAGCTAATGTCCATTACCATTCGGGTGACTGCAAAGTATCCCAACTAACAAACTAAAACAAAGAGTGAGGAGGTCACACAGAAAAAAAACAATCTGTAAAAACTAAATGAAAACTCCAGCCAAGCTAGAACTTTCACTGAGTGACCTCTCTTGTATTAGAGGCACATATGTACTCCCAGTCCTCAGATTCTACGAAGTAGGTTCTCAGCTCAGTACATATACCTGTCACTTGACAAATCCATTCGAAACCTTTAGCTGTTTGTATCCTCACTGTCTCTCCTTCTTTCATTGGACAAAGAAATCTGCTCAATTTATCATAATTGGATTTCTGGATAGAATGTTTTCTGAATAATTGGGCTCTGATGGTTCTGTTGTTTTTAGCTTTGGGCCTCAATAAACTGGAACTAATAGGCAGTGTATGTTGTTGTGGTTTGGACAGAAGTCTCTGAGCAGGTGAGCCAAGTATATTGTCATGGGGTATGTTTCTGAGATTAAGCAAATTCATAAAGACATTGGTATTATCATGCTTTGACCTTTCAAGTAATTGCTTTGCACTCTGCACTGCATGTTCAGCTAGTCCATTTGAATGTGGATATTCAGGTCTGCTAGTAACATGTACAAAGTCCCATTCTCTTGCACATTTCTGAAATAACTGACTAGTAAATTGAGTACCATTGTGAGAAAATAACTTTGTGTGGAATACCATGGACTGAGAAATAATGTTTAAACTTGATAATAACACTAGTGGATGTTAGAATAGGTAGTAAACCAATCTCAAACCAGTTTGAATAAGAGTCTACCAATACTAAATAATGCCGATTGTTCCACTTGAATATGTCAGTGGCTACTGATGGCCAAGGTAGTTCAGGAACTTGACTTAGCTGAAGTGGTTCTCTTTGCAAATGCGGTTTAGTAGTATTGTACGCTGAACAAGAAGAAAGTACTTTATCAATGTCTTTCACTAGTGAAGGCCAAAATACTAGTTCTCTCTCCCTTCTTTTGGTAGATTCAGAACCTGGGTGACCATGATGCAAAATCTGGATATATTCATATTGTAAGGAAGCAGGAGCAGCAATTTTAGGACCTTTGGAACTAATGCCATCTTCCATCAACATCTCATCTCTGTAAGGAAAATAGGTTTGCACTTCAGGTGATACACTAGATTGCTTTGACAGCCATCCAACATTAATGTAGTGGTTGAGCTTTTGCAAAATTGTATCAGTCTATGTATGATCTCTCAGCTCATCAAGTCTCGTGGTAGAAAAATTACGCACTGCTATTACATCAAAGTCAAAATTCTCCATGTCAAGCTGTTCCATTGTATTTCTGGGTGATCTGGATAAGGTATCAGACAGATAAAGAAGTTTGCCTTTTGTATAGACCATTATGAAGTTATACTTTTGCAATTTGAGCATCATTCTTTGTAATCTTGCTGGAGCTGAATGCATAGGCTTCTTTAAAATAATAACTAGAGGTTGGTGATCAGTTTCAATCTGAATAGCTCGACCATAGATATAATCATGAAACTTTGAACATGCAAATACTATTACCAAAAGTTCTTTCTCAATTTGAGCATACTGCATTTCAGTTTCATTAAGTGTTCTAGATGTAAAGACTACTGGCTATCCTTCTTGAAGTATAACTGTGCCAAGACCAAATTTTGAAGCATCACAGGAAAGAGTGACTGGTTTATTGACATCATAGTATCTTAATGTAGGTGGGGTGAAATTTTCTGTGTAAGGTCTGCGGATGCCTTCTAGTGCTGTTCCAACCAAGACCATATAACATTTCTGTGAGTTATCTCTCTTAAAGGTGCTGTCAACTCACTGAAGTCTGGTATGAATTTGCCTAAATAGTTGACCATGCTAAGGAAATACTGTAGATCTCGAATATTATCTGGTGCTGACATCTCAAGAAAAGCTGCTTGGTAAGGTGGGTCTGGTCTTAAGCCAGTGCTGATAAATAAATGACCTACATATGTAACTTCTGGTAGCCTGAATTTGCACTTTAGAGGATTGAGCTTTAAGTTCACTTCATTTGCTCAGTCTAGAACTCTCTTAAGGTTTCTGTCATGCTCTGCTTCATCGTTGCCTCCAAACAATAAATCATCTATTATTGTGGCAAAAGGATAACCTGAAAAAATTGGCTCTAATGCATGCTGGAAGACTTCACTTGCAGAATATATTCCAAATGGCATCCTCAGGAATATATTTTTGCCAAATGGGGAACCAAAAGTGGTCAGTAATGAGGATTTGTGATCAAGTATCACTTGTCAAAATTAACTTTTTTGCATCCAAGACAGAAAAAACAGTGGCATTTGGTATTAGGGCTGCAACCTCTTCAACTGTACACATTGGATGATGCAGTCTCTTTAATGCTTTGTTCAAATCTCATGGGACAATATATATTCTGATTTTATCTGAGCCTTTCTTGTGGGTTTCTACCATGGACAACATCCATTCAATTGGTTCTGTAACTGGACAAATTATACCATACTGCACCATTTTATCTAACTGAGCTTTGACTTTATCCTGCATACCTACTGGAACTTTTCTTGCTGGTCTGACTACTGGATTGACCTCTGTGTCTAACTTCATAGAATACACAACTAGAAGTTTGCCCAACTTGTCATTGAAAACATCAGCATACTCTGAGAAAATGCATCAGAAAAAATGGAACTAGGATATGCACTTATATGATGAACTTCTTTGGTAAAAGAAAACAAATTGATTCTCAAACTGTCTGCAAGACCCAACAATGACTGCACAGGTCTTCAAACTACATAGAATAACAAGTGGTAACAGTTTGTAGCCAAATAACATAAGAGCACTACTGAACCTTTGGTTTGAATTTCTTCACCTCCATAAGTAACAAGTTTCACACTACTAGCTGCATTGAGGTGTTCATTAGTTCTCACCTTTGCAAATATGTTTGCTGATATAACATTACAGTTTGAACCAGTGTCTACTTTGAGCTTGGTGGATTTACCATTGATCTGGACAATGCAAAATACTTTGTTCTTTCCCAGCAAATTCACTGCATTAGCCCTTTCACCAATTACTGAAACATCATCTACATAGAAAGTAGAACTGCAGCTCTCTATATGATCAACTTGCTTTTTGAGTGACACTTCTTTATAACCGTGTGAGGCTTAATTGATCTGCAAAGCTTTTGAAAATGATTCCTTTCTTTATACTTGTGGCATTGCTGACTAAATGTTAAGCATTTTTCTCTTTTAAACTCATGACTGGCACCACAATTGTGACAGTTAACAATGAAGCTGGATTTGGGTTTTGCTGACTCATGCTTGTACTGCACTGAGCATGCTTCTTTCTTAGAACTTGCTTGTAAACCACGTGGTTTCCCTGGTGGACCAGCAGGGGCTGTGGCTGACATGTGCTTAGGCCTGCTTCTGTTTGCCACATGTTGCATGCTATCTACATTTGCTCTGGAGCCTGCTGAAACCATGCTCTTCTCACTTGCAAGCATATTTGTGTGCCTTTCTGTAACTTCATGGATTTGACAAATCTCAATGGCTTTATTCAGCATTAAATCACTGTCAGGAAGCAAAATCCTTCTCACAGCAGCACTATTAATACCACACATAAGCCTGTCCTTTATTAACTCATCTTTTAAGTCACCAAACTGACACATTTTAGCTTTAAGTTTCTCCTGGTTTCTGATCTCTTGTGTAAAACAAATGCCTCTCTAATGTGATATTTGTCTGGGGGCAGCACATTTCCCGGAATTTGCACTTCAAACACTCAGGGTCTTTCCTTGATTCAGCCTATACAACAATGTGATGATTTTCACCTTCTCCCTAATATACTGCTAGTGCATACACAAATGAACGTTCTCTTTCAATGGCCTCTGACCAAAAGGTGCTTCAATAAAGTACACACACTTATGCAACCAGTGTATTGTAGGTTTTTTTTATTTTTTTATATTTTTCCCCTAACAGATTTGTTTGTTTTTTCAATTAAATTGTACAGGTTATAGGTCACATTAAAGGTGGGAAAAGATTTGAAATTATTTATTGTGATCTCGTTTTTTTATATATCATTAAAACCTGGCATTTTAACAAGGGTGTGTAAACTCTTTATATCCACTGTACATTGGTCAATAGCCTAGTAAAATCCTATGATCCTATGATCCCCACTAGTATAGACCATTTATACAGTACCCAATTAATATAGACACTACACCCCCTGCAAATAATATATACCAACTCCAGGATCCCACTACAGTGATGAAATGGGTAAATGTCCTGATCTGCACTGTACAGCGATCTCCATTCAAAACCTTAGAGTTTTCAAAAACTCTCTCATATGGTCCCAATCACATGAATTTCAAGTTTCTGAAAACTCAGTCATCTGATAGGGATCCATATAAATAAATATATATGCACATACACACACACTCATATATATTTACACACACACACACACACACACACACACACACACACACACACACACACACACATATATATATATTTATATGTATATGGATCTACCTTACAAGCTCGGCACTTCACAAGATTGACATTTAGAATGACAAGACTACAAGAACGAAACTGCAAAAACATGAAAGTTCACATGCCCAACAAACCACAATCCCAACAGTTAACAAAACAAAATGTTTGCTGTTACACACAACACACACACAATACAAGCACACCAACAACCTAAATACCTACACTACACCTTACACACAACTATCTATGCACTAACCTTAACCCAAATCCTAACCCTAAGGTCCGTCACTATCACACACTTACCCACACCCTAACCCTAACTCATTTAATCCACCCCTAACCCTCAAGTCCCTGACTATTGCACACTTATATTACCTGCACCCTAACCCTAACTCACTTAATCCACCCCTAACCCTCAAGTCCCTCACTATCGCACACTTACCTTACCCGCACCCTAACTCAAAATCCCTCACTATCGCATACTTACAGAGTCGCGCTTACACGTTTCCCATGTTGGTGTTTTCGCTGTCAGGATTACAAGTTGTCAGTTATCTGCTCCGTCGGTCTTGTGGTCTCGTCGTTCTAAATGTTGATCTTGTGAAGTGTCGAGCTTGTAAGGTAGATCAATATATATATATATATATATATATATATATATATATATATATAGGGTCTATATTATATCCTCAAACACTTAAAAAAGCGAATGCTGATTAATCGAACTTATTTTCGTGAAACTGCAAAATATCGAAGCAGCAGAAACTCAATTTTTTTCCTAGGGAAAGAATTCGGTTGTCTGTTTCTGTTGCTTCGGTATTTTCAGTGTTATGGTGGAAAGTTACCAGTCAGATTCAGGTAAGTGTGCGATTGTGTGGATGTGAGTGTTAGGGTGATTTAGGTGAGTTAGGGTTAGGGCTCGGGTTAGGTGTGTGTGCGATTGAGTGGACATGAGGGTTAGGGCAGATTTAAGTGAGTTAGAGTTGGGGAGCGGGTGAGCTGAGTGTGCGATAGTGACGGACCTTAGGGTTAGGGTTTGGGTTAAGGTAAGTGGGTAGTTAGTGGTGTGTGCATAGTTTAGTGTAGGGTTAGGCATCAGATTTTAGGTGTATGTGTGTGGATTTCTGTTTGTTTGGTGTGCTTGTGTTGTGTGCATATGTTTTGGATCAGCGATTTTTTTCCCCTGGGAAAAAAATCGCTGATCTGACAGTTCGAGATTGTAAGCTTTCGCTTAAATTAGGTCGATCAATCAGCGTTCACTTTTTTTAAGCGTTCAATGATATAATATAGACCCTATACATATATATATATGTGTCTATATTATATATTCAAAGCTTTAAAATTTCAAACCTCATATGTTCAACAACATATAAGCGAAACTGGAAACCTTGAATATATAATAAAAAAGTAAAAAAAAAAACTTACCTTAACACTCTGAGCAGGGGGCAAGCCCCCTACACACCCATACCCCCCTACTTAAATATACTGACTTCGAGACTGTATTTCAGTACAGAGAAGGGAAATTTCCCATTCTGCGCTTACGGAGCCATTGCCTTTCACCTTCAAACTTTTCAAAGTTTGATCATATGGTGTCAACCATACGACACTCAAACTTTGAAACGTTCGGCAATTTAATTGGGACCCTATACATATATATGTATATATATATATATATATATATATATATATATATATATATATATATATCTATGGATACATAAAATAAAAGCTAAGATGTGCTTAAAATACAATGCAAACAAATACAAATTAACCTTAAACAGAGTGCATCACCCTTGGGATCAAAACACAGCACTTGTGAAAACTGTTACCACCATCTAGCATTTTCTTGCATCAATATCTGATAAAAAAGCCATTCTTGTGTGCTGCCACTGGATTTTGAGCACAGTAATAAAAGTTGCACAAGACAGAATTTAAATATCTGCCATCCGCATCAACATTCACTAGACCTTTGCAATAACTAATGATGACACACAAGAATTCATATCACATTTGTCAGAAAACACACATTTAAAGAGATAATTTGAGGAGTGTGTTGAAATGTCAAAAGGTACAAAATCACCCTAGGGATCAAAACCCTATCCCTGTGAAAATGTCATCCCAAAGTAGAATTGTACACACTTAAATCTGTTAAGTAAGGCAGTCCTGTTTATTAAAAGTTGCTTTTTACACACTCATAGAAGGTACACATTGCTGGATTTGAGCAAATCTTTATGTCACTCATACAGTCTCTACACCTGTACACTAAGAGATGATGTAGAGACTGAGTCATAGCACAGATCCCAGCAAAAACACAGTTGAAGTGTCATCTTCAGTATTGTGTTGATATGGGTTCACTTCAGAAGCTCAAAATACTAAAATCTTGAATTTCAGTATCTCGAGCCCAAGAAGCCAAATCCACATAATAGCAAAAGTTTAGAAGCGTGAAATTCAAAACCTTGAATACTGGAGGTTTTGAATTTTGCGCTTCTAAAGTTCTGCTATGGTCATGTATTCAGGTAAGTGCATGCATGTGTTAAGGGGTTTGGGTAGAGGCTGTGGTGTTTGTCAGTGTGTTTTGTTGCTGTGATGTGTGTGAAGAGAAAGTAGCTTGTGTGGTGGTGTTTTGTGTGTGTTTGTATGTAGTGTGACCTTGGAGTGAGAATATTTAAGTAGGGGGTGTGTGGGGGGTGCCGCCCCCAACATGGTGGGTGCAAGGGGGCTTGCCCCCCTACTTTCATGTAGTAGAATGATTGTGTGTTTGTGTGGTGGATGGTGTGTGTGTGTGTGTGTGTGTGTGTGTGTGTGTGTGTGTGTGTGTGTGTGTGTGTGTGTGTGTGTGTGTGTGCATGTAGTAAAACCGCAAAATTCAAAACCTCCAGTATTCGAGGTTTTGAATTTCGCGGTTTTTAGTTTTCATTGTTTTTTGGATTCAACTTCTTCAGCTCAAGATACTGAAATTCAAGATTTCAGTATTTCGAGCTTCTGAAGTGAATCTGTTGATATACATATGGCTTAATTTAAAAGAGATCACAAGAGTTGGGTATCACAAACTTCTCAGTCTGTAAATATTAACAATAAGTGAATTGTACACATAACATACCTGTGGAGTAAGGCAGTCCTACTTGTTATCTTATGGTAGTACATGTCATACAATTTACACTCTGTAGGAGATGAATCCTTACCTTTCCAAGTCTACAGTCTCTATGTTGTGCAGTAACTGCTGAAACTACAGAAAAACTTCTATCACAATTGGTAAGAAAACAAACATTAGAATTGATATCTTCTGCAAATTCTTTGAATACATATGGGAGTATTTCAGAGAAAAAAAATTAAAAATCTTATAATGTGGCAGTGTTACCACTGGGTTCAATGCTATATATCACATCTCTAGAGTAACATATTCGTGTCTGCTGGTATTGACTTACATATTGCCAAATTCAAACCTCTACATATCTAAGTTCACATTCTTGACAACTGTACATCAACCACTCATGTTATTGAAGTCACATTACAGTTATTAGAAAGCACACACTAGAAGGGATGACTTGAGCAGTGTGTTTGAATAGATATGTTTCCCTAAAAGGGGGCATGAGGGATCATATCCTGTAGCCTTGTAAATTTGCACACTATGTTGAATTGTCCACAGCACATATGGTGAGTAAATATACCCACTTGTCTCTAATATTTGATGCACAGTACTTTGATTTTTACAGGTTCAAACCTCTGACAATCTATGTCTATAGCCTTTAGGCATATGCATTAACCTCAGATGACACTAAATAAGTCATTCCATAGATATCACAAAAGATATATGCGAAGGGCTAACTTGAGCATTATATTGAAATGTATATGGCTTACATAAAAGAATGTGAAAAAACTTGGGATTTCTCTCTATCACTGAAAAATGCTTCCACAAAGTGGAAATATACACAACAGATCTGTTGAACAAGCCACTCCTGTTAGTCAGTAGTCTTTTACACACTCGCAATAGTTGTACTTTGGAAAATTAGAACACCTGCCTATCTATGTCAACATTTGCATGAATTGTACATTAAACAATGAGGCCACAGAAGAATTCTTATTACAAGTGTTAGAAATCATACACTTGAAAGGATGATGTGAGCAGTGTATTTGAGTGGATATTTTTCCAAAAGGTGCTTGAGAGATTAAAATCTTGTACTGATGCAAATGTTACTACTAGATTAAATTATATGTATTTCTTCTGTTGATTAAGTCAGTCCTGCTTGTCAGTATTTTGTTACATTTTCATGCTAGTTACATATGACTGGATTTGAACACCTGCCCATCTAAATCTACATTCTCTATAACTGTGTATTAACTGCTGATGCCACAGGAGAAGACTTATTAAAAGTATTAAAATGCAAGTACATGAAGAAGGGATACCATGAAAAGTGTGTTTATATTGATATTTTGGGGGTTGGAGGTATCATACACCTCTACTCATGTAATTGTTACTGTTAGGGTGCATTATACACATCAGACATGTTGAGTAAGTTATTCCTGCCTATTAGTAGTCTGTTACACACTCATTATAATTACACATTGATGGATTTGAACATCTACCTATGTAAGTCTAACTTTGTCTAGAATTGTGTATTACCTGCTGACACCATTGGAGAAGTCTTATTACAAGTATCAGAACTCACACAATTAAAGGATTACCAGAGCAGTGTGTTTAAATGGATATTTTCCACAAAATGAGTTTTCAGGGATCAATATCCTCTAGCCATTTAGCTGCCCCCAATAAGTTTACTAAACACATCACATCTGTTGATTAAGTCAGTTCTGCTTGTTAATATTCTGTTATACACTCAGACTCATTGCATCTTGTAGGAATTGAACACTTCCTTACCTAAGTCTACATTTTCTAAAACTGAATATTGACTGCTGATGCCACAGGAAATACCTTATCATGGGTGACAGACAGCATACTTTTGAAGGATCAGCCTGAGCAGTGTGATACTATGCATATCCCTGTCTCTGTTTAAATGCTACCACTAAGTGGACCTGTAAACGTCAGATTTGTTAGGTAACCCATAACTGCCTGTTTGTATTTATTTAGTGATACAAGTTACACATTACAAGATTTGAACACCTACCTATCAAAGCCCACAGTCTGCAGAACTGTATATTAACTGCTGCTGTCAGAGGAGAGATCTTATTACAAGTGTCAGATACCCCATATTTGAAAGGCAGCCTGGGCAATGTGTTGGAATGCATCCATTCTCTTTGAAATTGAGTAAAAGAGTTGGTTTATCACTTTCACTGTGTAAGTGTTACCACTAAGATTAGGTTCATAGGTTTATAGATGAACTGTAGGGTAACTGCCCTGAAGGATTGTTTTAGGCCTAGCCAATATCCTGAGGCTGGAATTAAACCCTGTATCTTGTAAACTTCAGATCTGTTGGATAAGCCATTCCACCATATTCATATTCGTATTTTCTGACACACTTGTATAAGGTGGATTCAAACACCTGCTTATTTAAAGCTGCACATTCTTTAGAACTATGTATTAACCACTGATATCACATATGAAGTCTTGTTACCCCTGTCAAACAGCACATATTGGTATGGTACAAGATATATGCTTCAGGGAATAGGCAATTTGACTTGTTATACAGGAAACATTAATGTATTGATCATAATTCAAAAGATACTGTGGCAATAAATCATACTACATGTACATCACATAGTCCACACTAATTGTTGTGGTAGTGAATGATATTCAGTATGTGTAATACTAACATGCTGAATAGGTAGGTGTGTGGTGATAGTGACAGATAGCGCAGAGTGGAGTACTAGCACTGTGTAATCCTGATTTCCAGATCACTACAATTAAGTCTTGTGTTTTTTATGTGCATCAGTGACAAGTCTCTTCTGAGGTGTATGTATTCTGTGTACAAGGTAATACCAGTCGGCAAATATATTTGCAATTGAACAAGCTCAATGGAACACACTTGGGAAGAAAATGTGACATACTGCCACACTCATCTACATCCAGCAGAACATCAATCTTATGACAATGTACTCTTCCTATCATGGACACAATATGCCAATAAAATGTATACAACTAACAGAGGCCATTTATTTGTTTGTAGGCCATTTCAGGCCATGTGTGTCACATGTAACTATTTTTGACAATAAAGGGGCAGGGTTAGCATACTTATTATGGTCTTTACCTCACAGATACAGGGCACATGGTTTGATTCTGAATTCTGGGTTATTGGTTGGGCTTGTAATATTCTGTTGACGGATAGCTTAGTACTTACCTATGAACCTATGAAAAGTGTGAAATGTGGTTATCAGGAAAGTGTAGATAATAGGCAGCAAGCAGAGGATAGGATACTAGCAAACTATTAAAGAATAAGAAGGATGGTGGTGGGAGAGTAACATATCTATCCATGCCTTCATAAGGTAAGATTGTATAATAAAAAAATCAAAATGTGACCACACTTCTGGATTTGAACACCTGACAATCTCACTCAACATTCTGTAGTCCTGTGTATTAGATGAGCACACCACAGAATAAGGTACACTCCTGCTAACAGAAATCACACAGTTGAATGGACTATGACAATATATGCAGGAAGGGACATGGTGTGGACCAGACTTCATGGCAGTAGTAAAAAAATGAAACATCCCATCAGCAGAACTTTAAACCCTCAATCCAGTTAAACATATAATAATTGTTGTCACCTCAAACTGATAACAGTATTACTTTCTTTTACACAGTGGGGTTAAACATAGTAGATCGAGGAGCACCAAAAGAATACAGCCAGAAGAAAAATATGTTCATTTTTTTCCATAGAATGTCAAGTCATGGTTACTGTTACAAAGTAAGGTAGCAGTGCTACTTGATGCAAAGCATCTCACAAATTTTGGGTACAAAAATATTTATGTTTATGGACAGTATTTTGTTATATGTGTAGTGTGTGAATCTATTTTTTGAGCAGATTAAAGGTATGAAATGGAATGGATAAGACAGTAGTAAAAATGGGGTGCAAGCAGAGTCTAGGAGACTGGAGAGTAATTAAGGAATGTGCAGGATGTGCCAAGCAAACACTATAGCCATTCACTTCTTCACATGGCGATATTGTATTTGTATAAGGATTTTTGGAAAATTTGATTGTCATATCATAGAGTATGTGGGACAATAACTTAATAATGTTATGTGACCTCTTGGTATCAATCAAGTGCATCATACACAAACATATGCAAAGTGGGGAATTATTTATGGGGCTACATGTTTGTGGGACAGGTGCCCTTTTCATTTTCTTTTAAAAGAGAGGAATGGTGAGGAAGGTATTTGTGAATAAGATGGTCAGGGATAGGTATGTAAGGCAGCTTAGGAAGATGACACAAATATGCAGGCCATACACGACATACAGGGATGGTGATGGACACAAGATAGTCAGGGATACCATGACTGGAGTTAAATATGTGAATTAGGAGGTGAATCCCTAAGCAAAATGAATACAGTCAGAATCTAGTCCTCACTCTCAGAACTGTCACCACTGTTTCCTGTTGCAGACATGTGAGGCAGTATGAAATGGGGCAGCAATTTGGCAATTCATTGCAGGATCCTTTCCATACAGCAGATGCAGACATTGAAGTCCCTATACATAATCTCATCTACCAGCTATTTTAGATTCTGTTGGGTAACATAACTGACACCTCCACTGACACTCCTCTTGGTGGCTATCACTGCAAAAACAAGGCAGAGCTACCTGATGTAGATGGTGAGGTAGTGCAGGTATTGTGAAGGCAACACTAGCAGTTTGTGACCTAGAAGTGCTGGGTGTCCCTGCTGCCTGTGGTGGTGCCAGTGCAGCAACTTGTGGAGGGGATGGTATTCAAGGAGATGTGACCAGTCAAGCTCCTCATGCTGGTGGTCATGATATAGGAGGGATCATAGTACAAATGTAAAATAAAAAAAATAAAATGATATGGGGTGAAAGACAAGAGAAAATATCATAAATGTCAGGTAATTATAATATATCCCATTCACTACATATTTCAGATCTATTTTTATAATTGTTACATCCTTATATGACTGTGAGGTTATAGATTTCTGTTACAATAAAAGTTAATCTCTATGGCCTTCACAATTATAAATAATTGTAACAAAGTTAGATTACAGAAAAGCTGCTTCATGCAGTACATCATTAAATTTTATTTGAACTGAGTAGATGTTATTCTAGCTTATTGATTTGACATACTAAATATTATATATTGCAGAGGAATTTCTGTTGCTTGAATTTAAACTTACAGAGATCTATGTTTAACTAACCAATGAAGAATGCAATGTAGCATGAGCTACTTGTACAAGTCTGATAAACATGCAAATGTAAAGAATGCATAGTCATGTATTTTTGTTACAAACACTTAAGGAATTATGTCCAGATAATAGAAAACCTATTTGTAAAATCACTGCTATTATGAAATGAAGATCAGTCATACCTGAACCCAGACTTACCTGTGCTTCCTTGAGGCATTTTAACCTCTTCTGATGAGCCTTCCAGTTTCCTTCAATCTCTGCAGAAGCTATACATAACAGAAAAGAAGGAATGAACACTTGTTTGTTTTACCAAGTGATAGTAGTTAAACCTACACAACTGAAATGGCTGGTGGGTCTTATAATATTCCTCTTATTGGCTAAGGAGTTAATTTTTTTATGCCTTTTTAAGTCACTATACTGGCGATGGCATTGTTCACCTGTGTAAGAGAGGCCAGTTGCAAGGGGATATCCTTGGCTAAGCCATTTCAACCCATAAGCCAAAACGAACAGGAAAGTAAATTGCTCAATAAAGCAGCCAAAACCAAGAAAAAAATAGAGCAATTCCATCAAGGCATGACTCAGCTGGTATTTTCCACATGAACAAGCTTTATTGAAACACACTTTCTTCAGAATAAAACCATAAACGCTGTTATCGCCACCGATGCATTTTCGTCCTCTAATGACTTCCTCAGATGAAATAGAAATGCATACCTTTTACAATTCTTCCCCTAAAATACCCTTCACTTAATTAATACTGCTTTCCAATTGATGTATATTCTTAATGTGGTCACATGTACTTAATAGATGAACCCTATAAAACTTTTTTTAAAAATTCCTTTAAACCAGTCCTTAAAAACAGTTCTAAACACATACATACATATGTAAATATATAAATATATAAATATCCACAATAACTTCTCTACACTCTAATAAATATAAATAAATATAAATACAAATACAAATACAGTTCAGTTTTATACATGTTAAAAAAACATATAAAACAAACTATTCTTCCATACAATAGCACCATATTGTGTCCAAAGAAGGAATTTAATCCTATACAGGTGCTTTTTAAATAAATGGTTCAAACAGCAATATAGTAAAAGACATACATTTTCTTTTTTCTTTCCCTGTGGTCGCGTGGGTTTCCTCCGGGTGCTCCGGTTTCCTCCCACATCCAAAGACATGCTGTAGGTGGATTGGACACTTTAAATTGGCCATAGGCATGAGTGCATGCATGTGTGTGCCTTCTGTGGAAGGTTGGGCACCGGGCTAGCAACTTGACACTGTAAAACTCCACTGCCAGTCATGAGCAGACAGGTGATCTGCTGTGGCGACCCCTAACTGAAAGAAGAAGAAGAAGAAGATTTTCTTTTTTCTTTTTGAACCAAAATAGATTATTGTACATACACTTTTGATTTTGCAGTCCTTAGCTTTGTCCTGGGGTACGTAGTATTACATTTTTTTAAAAAAGCAAAAATTATATTTATAAAGTTAATATACACAAAGGGATACATTTTTCCAGAATCAATAGAGCTTTGCAGCCCTTAACTTTAAAACTGGGGCGAGAGAAACTTCACCATTCAGACCTGGAAATATAGTAGCTTCCAGGGATAGTTGCCATAGTAGTTCTTTGCATTCAATGGAAGTCTCCCATGGACCTCCTCTTATGTCCTTTGGAATTACTTCCAATACAACAAATTAAAATTTTCCTTCTTGACAGCTTATTGTGTGTCTATAGAGAGCATTTTAGGTACATTTAGTTCTAATTTCATAGTTATGCTCATTGATTCTGTTTTTTAACTTTCTTTCTGATTTACCTACATAGAATGCTTCACAATGGTCACAAAGCCCTATGTACACTATACCACTAGTGTCACAATTTGCATAGTCCCTACTACTAATAAGTCTATCCCTACTGCTAAAAAGAATAGTGTCCCTCATATAAATATACAGACACTGGGAGCATTGTCCACATTTGAAGGTCCCTACTTTACCCTCTTTACACTTAGGGCCATCTTTTTTACCTTCTAATATAGCCTTAAGACTTCTATCCCTTCTGTATGTGCATCTTAAAGGGTTATCAAATATTCCCTCCAGGTCTGATAGTTCACCAAATCTATTCCATTCCTCTTCTAACAATTTTCTTATTCTTACTGCATCTCCATTATAATCTGTCACAAAATTTCTTTCACCTTCAAACTTCGCTGTTTTAACCTTTTCCTTACTAAGCCCTGTTTTGTCCCCCAAAATGGGTTTAAATCTATCCTGCCTTCCTTCTCTAACTTCTTTTTCTATATTTTTTATAAATTCATTGGGGTAATCTCTTTCTATAAACATTTCCCTCCATGTTTTGCATTCTTCATCAAAATCACATTCTCTGGATGTCATATGACTACCCCTAACATATTGTCCCTTAACAATTCCTTTTTTCTGGTGTACGGTGTGTGCACTATTGTACGCTAAATATGAATTTCAGAAAGTTTCTTTCCGATAAATCTTTGAACTGAAAATACCTTCACATTTCTTAATAGAAATGTCCAGATATTACAATTCATCCTTATTAATCTTGTATGTAAAATTTAAAAAAAATGTAATACTACGTACCCCAGGACAAAGCTAAGGACTGCAAAATCAAAAGTGTATGTGCAATAATCTATTTTGGTTCAAAAAGAAAAAAAGAAAATGTATGTCTTTTACTATATTGCTGTTTGAACCATTTATTTAAAAAGCACCTGTATAGGATTTAAATTCCTTCTTTGGACAAAAGATGGTGCTATTGTTTAATAGTTTGTTTTATATGGTTTTTAACATGTATAAAACTAAACTATATCTGTATTTGTATTTATATTTATTTATATTTATATTTATTAGAGTGTAGAGAAGCTATTGTGGATATTTATATATTTATATATTTATATATTTACATATGTATGTATGTGTTTAGAACTGTTTTTAAGGACTGGTTTAAAGGAATTTTTAAAAAAGTTTTGTAGGATTGAACATCTATTAAATACATGTGACCACATTAAGAATATACACCAATTGGATAGCAGTATTAATTAAGTGAAGGGTATTTTAGGGGAAGATGGTAAAAGGTATGCACTTCTATTTCATCTGAGGAAGTCATTAGAGGACGAAAACGCATCTGGGGTGATAACAGCAATTATGGTTTTATTCTGAAGAAAGTGTGTTTCAATAAAGCTTGTTCATGTGGAAAATAACAGTGGAGTCATTCCAACCCATAGCCTGGTACTGAGAGCCAGTATAGTCACCCTGCAGAAGCTTTCATCTGTATTGTTTAACAAGATGTCCTACAAAAATGTTGGACTCCTCCTGCCACTACCACTGTGCTCTGATTTGAGCACTACCCTCACCATCACCTGCCATGTCTTCCATTCAAAGATTTCAAGAAAAATAGCAGGGAATTGGCTCCCCAATTAGATCTCACATTCACCAGTGTGTAAGCAAAAATGGATATCATACAGAACTACATGTTCACGACAGAAAGCCCACAGATGGGCTAGAGTTAAATGCATGTATGTATTATTTCTTCCATGTCCTGTTTAGGTGAGAAACATGGCAGCAAGAATTGGCCACTTGTGCCACACAGTATATAGATACACTCCCTGTCTCAGTTGCATTTCAACTATATAATCCAACCTCAGGTCAATTACTCAGGGCTGGTTTATAGCATTCATAATTTTGACACTCTGGCATAACAAATATGAAATCATCTGCATTATATTGATGTTCTTCTGTACATTTTATCTGGGTAGTTCAGGATGCCGTAGTGTCACATAAACAGTGATAATGAATGAGTCAGTTCACCTTGGAATTGATCCCATGACAAAAAGCAGCACAATCATCTGAAATCTGCGCATTAACTGTTAAAGCTACAAGGGAACTGACATTTGAGGAGTGTAACCAGAGGTCTATATATCTGTACATGAGTGGCTATATCTATTTATAGATAGATATTGATAAATATACCTGCTTCTGACAACTCTGAATTTGTTGCATTATACTGTGTTCCTTTATTGGAGCGATAATTTCAGGCAATTGTGATATCTTCTGTTAAAAAAATTCTCATTGCATTAATTTTTGTAATATCTTCCATGCTAACTGATGCATGCCAAAGCCAGGCTTATTTATATTCCCAATGACAAAGTCTTAGTGCATGCACAATTATTTTTTGTTTTCCGTAGGTGAAGAGCAATTTCTCTACAGTCATTCCTCAACACTGACAGTGCTCCATACCAACTGTTGTACAAAAAATTAAAAGGAATATACGTGTTGTTCATGTGTGTGATGTGCTGTTGTTTAACTGATGGTGTTATTGTTTTATGGGAGAGCAAATATTCAGGAAAGGTCCATAATGATTGTACAGGAGAAGTTCTTCCCAGCATATTCCAGGACAAGTGAGACTTGATCATTATACTATGTCAATGAAGCACTGTTGCCACGTTTGCAAAGCTGCATTGCTGTGATCTTTGTATTCAACTAAATTATTACTTTGCTAATTTTCTTTACTCATAGTATTGCACATCTACTATCTGTTCCACAGCATGCAGAAAGAGGTGTGTTATTACCATAATTAGTGGTGTGAACATTGCAGGTGACACAAGCCACATTATTACATTTAGCAGCCATAGTATGCAATTATATTGCAACATTACAATTTTAAAAGGCATGAGTAGCTTAAATTCAAAAAAGAAAAAAATACATTGCATGTTATGCCACATAAATGTAAACCATTCCTAATATGTTTTCAAATCCTGCACCGCTTGTGCCGTTATATACATACATCATTATTCAGAAAGTTACAAAGACATTCCCCAGGATTCACTAATCTTCCATGTAAGACTAAATTAGTCTTACATGGAAGAGCCAGTCTAAGAGTAAGATGGCAGCGCGCCATGCATATTAATGAGGGTGCGTTGCCTAAACTCTAAAACTAACATGGAGCATGGACGAGTGTAGGGGGTTTGTCGGACTGCCGATCAGTCCAAAAATCCACACCCCTGCAAGTTTGAAACTCGGGAAATGTCTAGTTACATGAGCGAGTCTGCTCACATGTGTACATTCTAACACTAAACTCCCCCATATAGTAAACCCCGTACAAATATAAAAAGTAAAAGAAATGTTTTTTTTTTTCATTTCCGATATAGCTGTCCGTATTTGCACGTGTTTGCGTGGGTTTACCCATTGCTTAGCTACAGTTAGCAGTTTAGACACCGAAGGGGATAATAAGAAAAATATATGCAAATTAAGCAAAATAGCAATAGCATAGTGGTTAGAGCCTTCGCACAAAGAGGATGCATTCCCGGTTCGAGTCCCACCACTACACTTTTCATTTTCTGTTGGAAATCTGCATAAAAAAATATTTCCTGACATTTATTATTTAAAGTTTTGTTTGAAAAGTTATATGTAGTAGTGAACGAATTTTATATATATATATCTATATATATATATATATATATATATATATATATATATATATATATAGTTATGCATACTGATGCATGAGTAACTTATTTTAAGCAATGTACAGCACTATTAAGCACATTTTACCAGTATTGAGCATATTTATATTTAATTGCTCGTAGCTGAGCACTGTGTTAACTAGTGCAATGTCTTCGCGTGGAGCTGCACATCGCGCAAACTCACACAAATAAACATGGTTGCACGTAGCTGCGCACCGTGCTAACCAGCGCAATGTCGGGCAATGTCGAGCAACGCTGAGCAAAGTTGGGCAAAGTTGAGCAAAGTCGGCTAAACATGGCCACACCTCCTTTACTGTACCTTAACCATTCAGGTCTGGCCAGTAGGAAAATAAAAAACAGTGACAGGGCTCAAACTCGGGATACTGTGCACTATAGACACAGTACATAACCACTAAGCCATGACAGCATTTCATAACCATGCACTTTCAACAGACACATATCTATCAAAGGAATATTAAACATTGCTAACATCAGCTAAGCAGGTGTGCCTACAGCTGAGTTTTTTCAAAACTGGCCAATCACAAATAAGTGCGGGAAATGAGGCATATTTAAGCTCCACAGGTGGGAATACTTGCCATAACTGGTTGTAGCTCCCTTCTGCAGTCAGCATGGCAGATGTTGGAGAAGGCACTCGATTTCCAGCGCAACGTTGAGGCATTGAGGAGTCCTAAGTAATGGTTTGGCTCCTTGTCCTCAATCATGAAGAAAGACTCCTGTGGGGCCAGTACCATGGCACCCAATACAAAACGGAGGCCTGGAACTGTCTAGATCATGATCTCACTAGTGCCGCTGGTGTTCCTCAGACTGGTGAGCAGGTCAGGCACCATTACTCTGACCTGAATCTGTGTGTGCAGGGTCTACCAATGATGTAGGTAAGCATACTCACAGAACTGAAATGTGTCCAGTTTTCCTGAGCAGCTTGTGCTAATGTCAACACTAAAAAAGCACAAACTGTTTAGAACTGAGTAAATGAATATTCACAGTATAGCAGTTCACAAACAATTCTTGTGCCAAAGGAATACATCTCAATAACTAGCTTTGTATGGCAGTTAATTGTAATATTTGAAAAGAAAGTACATCCTCTCATGTATCTTGGGTTAGCATTTTGAGGGGTGAGTACATTTCTACAGTGACAAGTGTGTACTGGAAGCAGCAACATTTAGGTCTGAGTACAAAATGTAAATCACTGGCTACACCTCTGGCTTCTGATATAAGAACTATACCAACCTTCTGTCTTAAACAATGATGTCCACAGAAAACAAGGATGATCTTCATCTTGGAAAGCTGAAAGGGCCACGCCTACCTGAGTTAGCAATTTATAGTACTGGGTTGCTATGGCAGCGATTACTGTACTTACTACACAGCAGGCTGCATGCAGTTAGCAAATGGTGGCCACTAATTGGTGCAGAGGCCATCACATGCTCATGTGCAAATACCTACAAAAGCAGGCTGCAATCGCTGCCAACAAACTCAATCATTCTATTGCAGAGACTGACAGAGAGAGATAGACAGAGAGAGAGAGAGAGAGAGAGAGAGAGAGAGACAGAGAAAAGGAAAAAGAAAAAGAAATAATACCAAATCATACAAAGGAAAGGTATGTGACCATATGTATTTATTGGCATGTAGTAGATGTTTTTGAAGAGTAGTCTACATAATGTGAACCATTCATATGTGGCAGCAGTACTTATCTATGCACAGATGTCCTGCTTAACTACTGCTATGGACAATATAGTGTGTACCTGTGGGCAGTGGGACATACCTGTGAAATGTGTAGCTCAGCATTAAATGTCAAAAATCTGATCCATGTTATCTGAGTTCTGTACAGTAGTGTGGCTAATGGCTGTTGGGGGGGATTAGTGCTGCCATTCTATAAACATGGGTGTGACAGAGCAACACATGCATGATAGTCATATTAAAGTGTAGCTTAGCATTGGCAACTGCTGTAGCAGTCTAGTATGCTTATCTAGCATTTGTAGCTATATATACCCCCCTCTAATGTTAGCGTGTGTTCACATGTGACACCTGTTTGTGTTGCAACAAGGCCCAATAGTTCAGCTGTGAGGTCCAGGGACTTACAACAGTGTGGACCTTGTGTGTGTATGCCACACACATACGGAGAAATATATATGTGTCATATATATTCACATCTGTATATGTGCATAGAGCAGGGGACATATTGCAACTGTTTGTGAAGGGTGGAGATATATATGTTGGTGAAGGTTAGTATGCACATATTTGTATGTAGATTTTAGTGTGTGACAAACAAGACAGCATACAGTGCTGGTATATGACATGTGGTGGTTAAACAGTGTGGGTGGTTTGTTCAGTTTGCAATGTTGAAGCCAGTGAGGCCTGCTAAAGCTATCTGGGCTGTGAACACTTTCAATGCATTTATCACAAGACTGTGCAATATTATTACATTACTGTACAACTCACATCCTTAGTATAATTGATATTCCCACTATGAAAGGTGAAATGTATATGTGCCTACATATATATGTATATGTACACCAATGAATGTGTATATGTATATATATATATATATATATATATATATATATATATATATAGATAGAGAGAGAGAGAGAGAGAGTCATATATACTCATACACACCTACATCTACTTGTTGCAATAGATTATCTGTACTGTTGACTGACTGTGATGGTCAATGTGTTTGTGAATACATCAAAGATATGTATTTGTGGGATAGCTTAGTGGGAAACTGTTTATGTCATGGTATTATGCGTCCTTGCTTTGATTCCAGAAAAAGATGTGTATTCTGTTGCTAGGCAAAACAGTGCTATGGCATACAGTGTGATTAAGTCCCTTGGTTTTAACTGGGGTGTGTCATTGGAGGCTAAAGAACTACATCTATGATTATTGATTGGTACTGATGTTGAATCCAAATCCTGTGTGTACTGTAGTACTACTTGAAGCTCTGGGCCTGTACAGCAAAGTATGGTGTATGTCCACATTGCTTGCATCCACTGTTTTGTGTGGTCCCTGTATTCATCACAGATTACATTCCTCAAGATTAAGGTTTTGTAAGTACTGACACACAGTACTGTATAGTATACACATAAAGCTTATCTGAGTTGCCATACCTTTGTGTCCTGTAATTATGTCTGATGTGTGTGTGGGTATGTCTGTATCATGTCCTCTGTCATATGTGTGGTAAAACATATAACTGCGCATCTAGCAACATTTATAGTGGACTACAGCAGTATGCGACCTATATTCCCAATTGTGCAAATATTTTGGCCACGGGTTTGCCATTAAAAAGTTGTGTGTTATAATAGTAATACATTTACTGGACCTTGCACTCATTGTGATGGATGACATACTTCTTTACACATCAGCTTGATGTATATCTGCTGTGGCTAGATGGTGCCTTGTGTTGCATACAGTGTACCAGGTACTCTTGTATAGTCTTATACAGTAATTTTATTTTGTTGCTGTGCAGAACATGGTTCATTAGATAGAGTGAGCCAGGCACTTTCAAGCAGTTGTGGGGTGAGCAGTGATAAGTGGTAGTTAAAGTGTTTTACTCTCAGTTAGCTAATAGGTTGCTATATATGGCAGTTCAGTGATATCTGTACTGTATAATGTTAAATGTGCCATATGACTTGCTCAGACATATTTTTTCTTTATGTCTTCCAGGGATCATGGCACATCACAGAAATCCCAGCTATAGTAGTGCTGAAGATGAGATCATTACTAGCTGTATGATTCAGCACTACAGTCTAATATTCTCATGAACCAGCCAGAACTAGCAGGAGCATACTTCAATGTGGCAAGATGTTGTCTGGAGGGTAAATGAGGCAGGCCTGCATAACCGGACATATGAGCAGGTACGCCATCACTGCAATGATCTACTCAGACATGTCCGTCAGCGTGCTTCTGATGTGCGGAAAAAACAGCTTGCAACAGGAGGTGGTGTTAATATCCACCCCCCCCCCCTCACCAGAGTGGAGGAGCTGCTCCTGAGCTTCGTGGCACCTGCCCAACAACAACAGCAGCAGACATACACCATGATGGAGGTTGCAGCCACCCAGCAAGCACACATGGAACATGCAGGTAACATGGTATTTCTGTAGACTACTGTTATCTGTATTGGTAGATCATGCATATGTGAGATGTGGAGTGTGTAGTTAGAAGATATGGAGCCTGTTGTTGTGCAATACTGATCATTTGGAACATAATATATAGGCCTATGAATGTAAACTGTTGTTCTACTGTAAGATTGCAAACACACAGTAGCAATGCCATAGTTGTGGCCACTGACAAACTGTCTCTGCCACAGTTGTGGCCACTGACAAACTGTCTCATCTCTATGTAGGTCCCTCTGGGGTGACATCAAGGCAGCGGACAGATGCTGGTGAGTGTGTTCTACATTTATTATTGCAAATAAAAAGTGCATGTCATGGTTAAGGTGTAGGCCATGTACACATGTAACACACCTACCCATAATGCATGCTGTGCATGTTTTTTGTAAGACCACGCACATCTCACTAATGTGATTAGCTGCCTCAAACACATGCAATACCCAGATCATCTCAAACAAATGTGGCTACACTGTAGTGACCACTGGATAGGCAAAGTTTATACTCAACATGCACATAACATACACAACTATGTCATACACAGAGCATTTTAGCATGCTACACATAAAGGATTCACAAACCCTCTGTAAAGACACACTCCAGTATCCAAAATCTCATCTACACATTACACATAATATACCTGAGGGGTAGAGGCCTATCATGGGGTATTTAAACACTCTGCAAGACACTACACATTCATGTCAGGGAATGCTCCTTATTGGTCTCCTTACATACCCATGTAACAAGTGGTTGTAAAGTGGTGATAGTAGCCAAGGTAGTACAGTTCCAGTACAGCATGATTAGTGCTGGTTTGGGAAACATTTGTAGCCTTGAGTGACCACATGATGCTTCATGATGATGGCCTATGGTACTATGCCCCATCCAGTTATTGTAACCACAGTACTACACATAGCTTTCATTGCTATACACCTCAATGTTGTCTGTGTGCAAACATATGCACATCTAAACAATATGCATACCAATCACCATTTGCACAACTGACACATATATGTCTTGTGATGCTATTGAGTGGCTAGGTCATATGACACGCATTGGGTATGGGTGATGTTTAAATATGCAGTTGTGTTTTAGCATGCCATGTCATGGATGACACTGGCATGTCCACAATATGATCTACACTCACCATAACTACTGTACATTGGGTATGTGGACGAATGGTATTCCATCAATTATATATGCACCATTGATGATGTTGTGTGAATACTCATCATGCATGCGCTAAAACGGTGTCCACAATTATTTGCTAAAGACACAGAGCCTGTAATCAGCATTGGATACCTATCTGACACACAGATACACATCCAGCCATGGTATGTAGACCTGTGAGTTATGGTGCACAGTACATTACAGAGTTTTGAATACTTGCACAGCAATGTTGTGTCCATGTATGCATTGTATTCCAGGGGGAGGCCAATCACCTAATAACAAAACACATGCATCAAAGCCATGTATACTGTTAGTAACAAGGACTGTCTACACTTGCACTGCATGCTGTTGAGCAACACATGTCCTGCAAGCTGACATGTGTGATATGACAGTTTTGCTTGTGATACTGTACCACACCATCACCTGCTATTGTGTATGTTCTGAGATTGCTGGTGTTTTGTGTGTGTGTGTGTGTGTGTGTGTGTGTGTGTGTGTGTGTGTGTGTGTGTGTGTGCGTGTGTGTGTCTGCTTTAGGGAGGAGTGTATTTGTGTGCGTGCTTGTGTGCATGTGCATGTGTGCATGTGCATGCATGCATGTGCATGTGCACATGTGTGCATGTGCATGTGTGCATGTGCACATGTGCATGTGTGTGCATGTGCATGTCTGCATGTACATTTGTGGCTGTGCATGTGTGCATGTGCATGTGTGCATGTGCACATGTGCACATGTGCATGTGTACATGTGCGCGTGTGCATGTGTGCATGCACATGTGTGCATGTGCACATGCATGCATGTGCATATGTGCATGTGCGCGTGTGCGCATGTGCATGTGTGCATGTGCATGTGTATATGTGCATGTGTGCATGTGGTCTGGCATCATGTTCCGGTCTTAAAGTGTGTTTCCTGTTTTCCTCTCACAGGTGCAGAGGTGGGGCTGGTTCAGTACAGCAGTTTACCTGATGTCACTGAGACAGTGATAATGAGGATAGGTGTGTCGAGGCACAGGCAGATTTGTCAGAGTCTGTTGTTGGGCCACCAATTGACAGTACACAAGTCTCCACCCCATCCATGCACACAGTCATACTGCTTGTACATCCATCATCACCATTGCCCTTAGCTGAGAGGCAGTGCACAGTTGGCACAGGCCAGGACAGTGTGGTATCTATGGCACATGTATCAGGACACAACAGCCATAGCCAGATGTCTGGAATGGTACCATATAGGCAGATTCCTAGGGGTTCTCTTCAGAGCACTGCTGGTCATCATGCCCCTGGCAGATGTGCCACAACTCTTTCAACCACACGCATGTTCCAGGCTGTCATGGAGGCACAGGCATGAATGGAGCGGTACACCAGAAAGGGACTAAGGGCACAGAGGGCTCATAACACCTCTGTAAATGACAGTATCCATGACCAAGCAGGTGCCATACATAATTACACTGAGGTCATTGATAGACGTTGGGGTGAGACATTGGATGTCCTCCACAATGTCATGTCCATGTGTCAGGACAGTGCAGGATGGTTGAGATGTCGATGTGGATGTATTTCAGCAATATCAGCAGCTAGAGGTCGCTGTGGACGTCCAGCAAGTCACAGCTGCTCCCGTAGTGCCAGTACCAGCCCCAGCAATGTTGGGGGGGCTGTCCATAGACCATCCTAGAAGACCACGTGCACATGTCTCTGGCCAGTCCCAGCAGGGACCTGGATCCAGTGAACATATGTCAACCTCTGAGGATAGTACCCAGTCTGGATTAGTACCTGATACTGTCTGTAGCACCCCTGCCAGGCACAGGTTCCATATCTGTGGCCAGAGATGGTGATCTGTAAAGCTTGCCAGTTACAGTCTTTAGCTGTCCCACAAATCCCCATATATGGCAGCCACATGGTGGAACTGTGTGCATGCAGACACACACACATAAACCAGAAACCTAGGGCAAACACATACCCACACACATTACATCAACATTGGCCCATAACAGTACTCATGGCCCTCTCACACACACTCACACACACATGTCAATTGTATGGCTCAGTGTAGGCCTCTGGCAAACCAACAACACACCCTGTGCATATGATGAAATCTGTGCCACCTCCTGTCATCTGTAACATTGATGCAGGAACAGGCTAACATGGTGTTGATGCACAGGGTGACTTTGATAAAGTATAGCAATGGCTGAATGTGTAGCATGTTGTCAGCAGTAAAGTGTAATGATATCCTTCAAGGTGTAGCTGAGCAGGCATGATGCATTAAAGCTGTAATTAGCAATGTTGTATTGTTTCCACCAGTGTTTATTCCAATTGTGTTTTGTTTGCCCATGTGCCACTTGGCTGATGTGTGTAGTTGTGTCAGTATGTGTTTTACAGTGGACAATAAGTGTGGGGTGTGTGCAGCACAGGTTTGCAGGTGTACATTTGAGAACATGGTGAAGGTGCACTGTCTGCATGTACGTGCATATTGGACACATGGGCAGGGTGACATGCCCTGTATTGGCCAGTGTTAACACTCCATAGTTTCTATTGGTGGCCAGTATGCATTGTACTACATACATTTTGTAACTTGAATACGCATGTGTGTGTATGACACGGGTTGACACTGTGCTGTGGGTGATGCTGTTGTTACTATCTGTCATTGGTTTGCATTACTAAGGTTAACACTGTCCCAGTTGCATAATCCTGTATTAATGCACACTATTCACCTACAGGGTTGCATGGACTGTGCTATCACAAACACAATAAATTCTCACTTATACAGTAAAAGTGCATTAGTCTCATGGACCCCTGTCATAAACTAAATATATAATAGAAGGTGTGATGTTATACCAAAAAATAGTTACATACCAAGAAGGGATAACCTCTCTGGTCAGTATCACTGGGAAAATTCAGTCCCTCAATAAACATACAAGGCAAGCTTCAAAATACAAAATGGCAACGATTCCAAAGACAACACTAAATCTTTCTTTACTGTTGTTCGTAATCTATGGGGGAAATCTTAGATTGGGTCACAGTTAATGTAAATGGTCACAAAGTACACTTATCTGACTGACATTACCAATTCCTTGTCAGACAGTTTGAATGTAGATTTCACCACCCTGTCGCTATACAAGGGCCACATTTCCAGACCTGCAGAACATAATACCTGATGATTCAGACACTCTAGTTAAAACATCTCTTTAACAAGGTCCACACCACAATGGCAATGGTACTGGACAGTGTCCCTGGATGTGCCATACACAAGCTGACATATGAAGTCACCACTCACCTAAACGCTCTGTCCAGATGGAACCTCTATACAGGTTACATAGATGTGGAATGACGTACGGTAATGGTGTTCACAGTCCACAAGGGTTGAGCTACAACGTCTTCCTCTCCTTTCGGATGGTCCCATTAGGAGTCGCCACAGTACATCATCTATTTCCATGTCTTCCTGCCCTCTGCATCTTGCGCTGTCACACCATCCACCTGCATGTCCTCTCTCACCACAGCCATAAACCTCATCTTAGACATTCCTCTTTTCCTGTTACCTGGCGGCTTCATCCTTAGCATCTATTTCACAATATACTCTGCATCCCTCCTCAGCACATGTACAAACCAACTTAAGCCTGACTATCTGGCATGGTCTACTAACCTTCAAACCTGGCCTGACCCTCTAATATACTTATTCTTAAACCTGTCCACCCTCGTCACACCCAGTGCAAATGTTAACATAAATTGATTAAGGGTAGAACTACAACAGGTCCTGGAAACTCTCACCCTATAAGCCAGACCAATGTTATCTGGAAGGCTATGGAGCACAGCATTATGGAACTCATTAACCGAGACATTATGAACTTGCAAACACTGCACCATACCCACTTAGGTTCTCTAAAGGCCAGATCATGGGTCCTACACCTAGTAGACTTCAAGCCAGTCAACAAGGCTATAGGTGAGGGAGGGGAGGTCAACACAACCAAGCTATAGCTCACCAGCAAATTATACCTATCCCACATACTGGTATTAGACACAACCTCAACAGACTGACCATAAACAATTGTTAGATGATGGCTTGACAACTGACGTACAAATGTAGGACACACAGTAACATTTGCAGCCTCCATGTACTATTCTATGCCAGTAACAAGTGGTATTCACCTGCACTCAGTCCTGGGACCACTCCTGTTTGGCATATAGCTTTCTTAGGTACAAGCAAACACAGTAGGGATATGTCTGCCCACACCTGATGAAAATGCATACTGTGGGCTATACTTTATTCTCCAGATGACACACACATCCTCCAAAAGGGTATCATACAGATAGATACATGGTGTCAAACTCATGCTGTAAAGCTATAAGCCTAAAAAGCATAGTTATCCACTTTTAGAAAACAAAGTATCCCCAGAGTACCACATAGGTAGTAGCCCCCCAAATGTGGAACAGGTACTAATGTATACATAGAGCCATGTGTTAAGTCATCTCTCCTTTGATAATCACATTACCAAAGGGTTTTGGAAATCCCCCTGTGGAGCACATAAGCAATAAAGGGTTTGCATGCAGATCCACAGAGGTTGTTGCACACCTATAATGATTAGTCATCTTTGCCAGACTTTGCTTGCTTTGGAACAGGTTTCAAATATACCTCAAGCATAAACCCTCATTCACACTCTTCAATAGAAACCATGATGAGTGGATGTGAAACTGAAGCCATAGCCCAGGGATCACTGCAGTGGCTAAGCTTGTCACAAGCATACAGAAGTGACTGAAGGTCTGGAAAGCGCCAGCACGCTCTGGCAAAGATAACACATGTGTTCATGGAGAAAGCAGAGAATTCACCTATGAAATACTTGAGGTCACATGTATGTATATGGATTTGCCCCACAGCTACCTTACATGTGTAATGCACATACAGTTGTCATTGTGATATGTCATACACTATAAAAATCAAAACCCACTCCACATTGGCCAACGGTGTCACACACCTGGAGCACAGACACACAGTCAGCAAGTGCGAGATTCAAATTCTTTCCTAACTGCATTATGATACGACAGCAGTATGCATTTACACGATGCTATATGCACATTACTGGGATTTCACTTTTCCACAGGTATATTTGTAGGATGGTGACATCATCGGACTTGACAAAGATGAGTATATCACTTCTAAGGTGTTTGAGTAGTCTCCAAAAAGGTTGCTACTTCCCAGGGTGACACACAGTTGGCAAGTACAGGATTCAAACCCCTATTTAACTACATTATGATATTACAGCAGTATGCATTTACATGACGCACTATACACATTACTGGGATGTCACTTTTCCACAGGTATATTTGTAGGATGGTGACATCATCAGACTTAACAAAGATGAGTATACCACTTTTAAGGTGTGTGAGTAATCTCCAAAAAGGTCGATCCTTCCCAGCGGGGCACACACACATGGTTGGCAAATGCAGGATTCAAACCCCTACCTAACTACATTATAACACTACAGCAGTACACATTTACATGACACACTATACACATTACTGGGATTTCACCTTTCCACAGGTATATATTGCAGGATGGTGACATCATTGGACTTGACAAAGATGAGTATACCACTTCTAAGGTGTTTGAGTAGTCTCCAAAAAGTTGCTCCTCCCCAGGGAGACACATACACACACACGCACACATACACACACACACACACACACACACACACACACACACACACACACACACACACACACACAAAGTTGGCAAGTGCGGTGTTCTTAATCAAAACTAAGTACGTCTTTACACTTCAGCAAGCAATATGGAGTTACAGGGTGCAATACAGACATTACTTGCTGACAGTTTGCACAAAGGGTTTTTTCACATTTGCTAACCTCAGCAGGCTTATCATACTAGGTGTATTTTGAGTGTATTGTATGCATAGGCCATGACCATATCATATATGGGTTGATGCACCACATGCTGGCACACACAGGGTCAAACCTTGAGTAGCATCTTACCTTCACCTACATGATACTGCAATATAACAGAAAGATGATAAACTTTAACAATTGGCTGAGCTTCTGGTGTCATTCAAAGGGGATCCAGTCTCTGTCTGCCTGTGATGACATGATAGACAAGCCTTGTTGCTTCACTACAGTTGGTTTGCACCTGTCTCACCTATGCTTCTGAATACTGGCCAAGGCTCGTGCTGTCCACATATTACCTTTTTTAGGCAAGTTTCAAAGGTTCATATGTTCATAGGTGGGTACTAGTCTATCGGCCCTGGGGCCTATACAAGGCCAGCCAAAAAGGTACCCTGGCTTTTGCCACCCAAGAAATTTATTTTCCTGTGCCATTATTGTGCAGAGACAAAGAAGTGATTCCCAGAGTGAATTTCCTATTTCCCATCCAATAATCAAGACTTTCCTTGAAGAGTGTTAATGAGGAGCTTTGTTTGATATAGATAGATAGTTTTTTCTGGAGTATGTGAAGTCTGTGGGACAGGAATCTATCCCTCCAGCATGTTCTGTTTATTGTGGTGACAAGGTTTAGGTCCCTAGAGCGTGTAGGTTCATAGGTTCATACGTAGGTACTAGGCTATCTGCCCAAGGGCATTTATAAGCCTAGCCAGAATGTGTTGGCTTTCGCCTCCCTTTTAAATTAGTTTCCTAGGCCTCTGTCTACAGGGCCACTGACGTGATCCCAGGGGTAAATTTACAATTTCCCATCCACTCATCAAGATTCCTCTTGAAGAGAGTCTGTAAGTGTCTCTGCCTAACATCAACTGGGATTCTATTCCAGAGTGAGGGAAGTCTCTGGGACAGGAAGCTATCCCTCCAGCATGTCCTGTTTATTGTTTTGCTGAGGTTTAATTCACTGGAGCATGTGGCTTTAAGAAATTTGTTTTTCTTCAGGTGGAGCATGTCTATTAATTCCGGGTTGGTCATGGCCTTATACATCAGGCATAGATCACCTCTGAGCAGGCAGTAAGCAACCGAGTAGAGCTGGAGTTTCTCTAGTCGAGCTGCATAGGGCATCTCCTTGAGGCCCATGATCCTCTTGGTGAAGTACTTCTGTGGTCTTACCAGCTGTTGCATGTGCCAATTAATGTACATACCAAATGGGGCATTGTACTCTATTATGGGCCTAATGAGTGATGAGCAGAGGGGCACAATGACCTCTCTTGATCTAGAGGTGAACCCTTTCGTGATTAGGTGGGCTACATAGAAGGAATAACTAACCACTTTGCCAATGTGATTATCAAAGGAGAGGTTACTATCTACCTGGGTCCCCAGGTCCCTAATTACATTTTCCGTACCTAGTGGATTACCACCTATGTGGTAATTTGTGGGCACTTTGTTTTTTCCAAAGGGGATGACTATGCATTTTTTGCCATTCAGCTTGAGGCCATGGTTTTGACACCAGGTATCTGTCTCTGTAAGACCCTTCTGGAGGATGTCTGTGTCAGCCAGAGAGTCAATTATGGCCCCCAGTTTACAGTCATTTGGAAACTTGGTCAGCCATAGTCCTCCGTACTTGCCTGTACCTCAGAGAAGTATATACTGAACAGGAGGGGTCCCAGGACCGAGACCTGTGGGATGCCACTTGTGACTGGTTTAGAGTCGGACATGGCACCTGCAACTCTGACCATGTGTGTTCTATCCGTGAGCCAGTTGGCCACCCATATCATGACATAGGGGTTAATGTTCAAGCTGGTAAGCTTGTCTATGATGCCAGAGTGGAGAATGGTGTCAAAGGCCTTAGTGAGGTCCAGGTAGGCTGTGTGGACTACCTTCCCTTCATCTATGGCCTTGGCAACTGTTTCAAAGAATTCAACTAGGTTAAGGAGGCAGGATCTGCCTTTAACAAAGCCAAATTGGGTAGGGTCCAGTATCTGGAGGTTCCCAATGTCTCTGTTTATGAGTTCCATGATAATTCACTCCATAGCTTTGCAGAACAGGCTGGTCAGGCTTATAGGGCGATAGTTCCCAGGTTCTGTTGTGGCACCACCTTTGTGGAGCAGGATGACTGTTGCTGTACGCCATTCTTTTGGGTACATAGCCTGTGGTAAGGTTGAGTCTGAACAGTGAATGTAGGTGAGGGTTTAGTTCCTTTTGGAACTCATGTAAGATTCAGCCTGGGACACCATCCAGTCCCATTGATGCTGTGTTTTTAGCTTTGGAGAGGGCTGTTTTTACCTGCTTGTCCATGAAGTCTGGGGCTCTGCATTCTTCTGGGATGGACATGGGCCCTTTTGGGGGTGGGGGGGTGAAGTTTGCACTGAACTTGTCCACCAGGATGTTGGCAATGTCAGTTGGTTCAGTGTATTTTTTGCTATTTTGCAGTAGCTGAAAGCGTATCTGACAGTTGCCACCTAAATGTTTGATATAGCTAAAGAAGGCTTTGTGGTTATCTTTAGATTCCTTGGCAATTTTTCTTTAGAAACTGGACTTGGATTATTTTATGAGCAATCATAGTTTCTTGCTAATAATGATCAGTGATGCCTTTCCTTTTTGGAATTTTGCTCTATCATGTGTTAGTTTCCTCCTTCTGTTGTATAGCTTATTTATGGGCAAGGACCACCAGATTGGTTTCTTCTTTTTGGAGGAGTGAGTCCTGGTTTTTATTGGGATGGCTCGATCCATGTATCCCTGTAGATGCTCATATAATGCACTTGTAAAGGATTCTGCAGATTGGATACCATTATCCTGTAGCAACGAGGCTTTGAAACTTTCCACTTTGGTCTTGAGAAGTGTGAAGTTTGCTTTTGAAATGTTTTTCACAGTGGTTTTGTTGACTGGGGGGGGGGGGGTCGGGATGTGGATGTCCAGTGTGATTACTTCATGATCTGATATTACCAGCGAGTGGTTTACCTCTGGTGTGGAACACTGATCCCCCATGTTGGTGATGATCAGGTCCAGTATCTTGTCACCTCTAGTGGGCATGGTGACCAGCTAATCCAGGCCATTTGAGTTTATTAACTCCAGGAAGCATTAGGCAAAGGACTTTGTACTCGAGTAATTCAACCAGTCAATGTTTGGGTAGTTGAAATCTCCTCATATCATGGTGTATGGTAGGACCTTTATATTTCCCAGTGTTCTCTCTAATACTGAGTGAGGGTCCTGAGACAAGGTATGTGATCTGTAGCAGTCTACGATCTGCAGCTTTGCCCAATGTTACTTGCATGGTCTCCAAGGCCTCGTGCTGTGCCACTAACCTGGAGGTGTGGGTATCCTTTATGAAAATGGATACACCCCCTCCTTTTGTATTTCAGTCTGGGTTTTGGGGCCGATGCTCGGAGGATATGTGATTTCTTTAAGTGAAGCATGTCCAACAGCTCTGTTTTTGACATAGCTTTGTATGATAGACAGAGATCACCTCTGAGTAGACGATATGCGACAGAGTAAAGCTGTAGTGTTTTGAGACGATCTGTGTATGGCATGTATTTGAGGCCGCTAATCCTCTTTGTGAGGTATTTCTGCACGCTTTCCAGTTGTTGTAGATGTCTTGTGAGGTACATAGCAAAAGGGGCATTGTACACTATAATGAATCTAATGAGTGATGAGTAGAGGGGAACAATGACCTCTTTTATTCTGCATGAGACACCTTTTGTGATGAGGTGTGCCATGTAGAAGGATTTCCTGACTACTGTGGCGATGTGATTATCAAAGGAAAGTCTACTGTCCACCTGTGTCCTAAGGTATCTTATCACACGTTCGGTGTTAAGTATACTACCTCCTATGTTGTAGTTCATGGGTATAGTGTTTTTACCAAAGGGGAATACAATGCACTTTTTGGCATTGAGCTTGAGGCCATGGCTTTGACACCAGGCATCTGTCTCAGTGAGGCCCTTTTGTAGGATGTCCACATCGTTAGTAGTCTTGATTATGGCTCCTAGTTTGCAGTCATCTGGGAACTTCATTAGCCAGAGATCTTCCATGTTAACCTGTACTTCAGAGAAATAGATACCAAACAGGACAGGACCCAGGACTGAACCCTGTGGTACTCCACTTGTCACTGGTCTGAAGTCGGACTTGGTGTCTGCTACTTTCACAGTGTGGGTTGTGTCAGTGAGCCAGTTGCCAACCCATCTTGTGACATATGGATTTATACCTAGTTTAGTGTATTTATCCATAATTCCAGAGTGGGGGATGGTGTTGAAAGCCGTGGCAAGATTTAGATAGGCTGTGTGAACCACCTTACCCTTGTCTACTGCTTTGGTGACTGCTTCAAATAAGTCTATCAGGTTTAGGAGACATGATCTGCCTTTTACAAACCCAAAATGGTTGTGGTCCAGAGTTTGGAGATGACCAATGTCTTTGTTTATAAGTTCCATGATGATACGTTCCATGGCCTTGCAGACCAGGCTCATCAGGCTAATGAGGCACTGGTTCCCGGGGTAAGTGGTGGCTCCCCTCTTGTGTAGAGGGATAACTGTTGCTGTGCGCCATTCTGCAGGCACAACCCCTGAGGTGAGGCTATGATTGAACATGGTATGTAGGTGTGGTGCCAGTTCATTCTGTAGTTCACGTGGAACACAGCCTGGGATGTAATCTGGTCCCATGGATGCTGTGTTCCTGCTTTGGAGAGTGGTTTTTACCTGTGCAGCCATGATGACAGCAACTTTGCATTCTTCCAGTATAGAGAGGTGCTCTTTCATGGGTGAAAGGGGGGTAAAGTTAGCACTGATCCTATCTGCCAGGCTGTTGGCAATATCAGTTGGGTCTGTATATTTAGTGCCATTGTGCTGTAACTCAGAGCAGATCTGAGTGTTGCCATTGAGATTTTTGACATAGCTATAGAATGCTTTGTGATTGTCTTTATAATCAGTGCCAACTTTGTTTTCATAACTATCTTTGGAGGATTTTATCAGGGATCGCAGCTTCTTCTTGAGGCTGACCAGGGAGCTCCTCCACTCATGGGATTTTACCCTCTTTTGCAACAGTTTCTTCCTTCTGTTGTGCAGTTTGTTTATGGCAGGGGACCACCAGATTGGTTTCCTTTTCTTGGAGGATAGCGTCTTGGTTCTGTTTGGGATAGCACGATGTAAACACTCATTTAAGTGCTTATAAAGTGCAATTGTGAAGGATTCAGTAGTCATAACAGTATTGTCCATCTGCATGGGTGTCCTGAAGTTCAGCACTTCTGCCTTAAGAAGCATGAAATTGGCTTTCAAGACATTTTTAACATGGTTTCCTTAATGGAGGGTGGGTCCAGTAACAGAAACCTAGTTCAAGGCTCCAGAGAGCACACCAGCACTACCAGGATACTACACATTCCATACCTTCCAACATCAGGACCTGGATCATAGCACATAGGTTGGGGATGTATCCATATTCATTAAGGATACCAACACCTCTCTCTACATGCTCTGTACAGGATATGTACCCATAGAATTTTGCACAGCAACATTCTTTACACTCCACAGGGGTGGGGCCACAAAACCCCCTTGGCATTCATGCTCTATGAGCCTGACGAGTCTGCTCTTTAAGGCAATGGAGCCAATCATAATGGAAGTCAACAATAAAGAGATTGTGAACCTTCACACAGTTGAGCACATCCAGTTTGGCTTCATCATATGCAGATCATGCCTCCTGAACTGGGTGGATTTCTTTGAGACTGTTACCCAGGCTACAGATGATTGAAATGAGCTCAACACAGCCTACTTATACCTCACTACAGCCTTTAACACCACTCCCCAGTCAGGTATCATAGATGAACTCACCAACCTGGGCATGAATAAATACATCACAAGATGGATTGCAAACTGGCTCACAGATAGATTCCACAAATTAAGAGTTGCTGGCTACATGTCAGACTCTACGCCAGTAACAACTGGTGGCCCCAGGGTTCAGGCCTGGGGTCCCTCCTGTTTGGTATAGACTTCTCAAATGTACATGCCAACACAGGAGGGTTGTGGTTGACTAAGTTTGCTGGGAACTGTAAAGTGTTTGCCATAATAGACTCCCCGGATGACACAAATATTCTCCAGAAGGGACTCCATGAGACAGATGTGTGGTGTCAGAATCATGGCCTCAAGCTCAATGTGGAGGAATGCACAGTGATCCCCTTTGGTGAAAACAAAGTACACACAAACTACCACATAGGTGTTACCCCCTTAAAACTGACAAGGTAATAAGGGATCTGGGGACACAAGTAGATAGTCATCTTTCCTTTGACAACCATGTTGCCAAAATGATTGGGAAATCCTATGTGGCCCACCTAATCAACAAAGGGTTTGCATCAGGATCCGAAGAGGTAGTGGTGGCCCTCTACTCTTAAGTCATCAGACCCATCATTGAGTACAATGCACCATTTTGGATGTACTCATCTACGCATATCCAGCAGCTGTAGAGACCACAGAGGTACCTCACCAAGAGGATTACTGGCGTCAAACAATTGTTTTATGCAACACAACTGGTGAAACTAAATCTGTTCTTCGTTGCATACCGCCTACTCAGAGGCACACTCTGCCTAACATACAGAGCTATGCCCAACACATAACTGCTGAGCATGCTCCATCTACAGATAACAAAATTAAGTCACCCTACACACTCCAGTGATATGAACCTCATCACAACAATGAATACAACATGCTGGTGGGATAGATTACCATCCCAGACACTTGCCTTACTGTGGAACAGTCCCAATGTACATCAGACAGAGCCCCTCGCTGACACTCTTCAATAGGAACCTTGATGAGTGGATGGGAAACAGACAATTCACGCCAGCCATCACATCAGCAGCCCCACTAGAAAGGGGCTTAGGGTACTAATTATTAGAACGAGGGCTTGGGAGACTACCCAATGGGGTGGTGAAAGCTGCACAACATGCCTAGACTAACATATGCTTTATTGAAGATAGGATCATAGGCATGTAGTAGACTATGTGACAAGTACATGTCTACAGATAGTAGATGTGTACTTCATTGTACCATCATGTTGTACAGCAGGCACATGGACCACATACACTGTAATTCTTACATATACTGGTGGCTGTTCTGTACACTGGGTGAGATGTGCACCTCATGTCTTTTGTGCCATTGGGATGTGTGCTGGGTGGGACAGTCCTGGATGGCTCCTTGTCATGGTCACCCTCTTACACACATCTCTGCCCATCCATCTTTGGCTTATTATACTGTGTTCCCCCTATATATATATATATATATATATATATATATGTGTGTGTGTGTGTGTGTGTACATAGGTAGGTAATAGGCTATCTGCCTGAAGGCATATATTAGTATGGCCAGAGTGTGCAGCTATCACCACCCATGGAGTTAGTTCCCTAGGCCTCTGTGTAGTAGAGCTGATGAAGTGATCCATGGTGTGACAGTTCAGTTTCACATGCACTCATTAAGGCTCCTCTGGAAGAGTGTCAGTGAGGGACTCAGCTTAATGTAGGTTGGGAGGGAGCCTGTTCCAAAGAAAGGGAAGTCTGCGAGTTATTAATGTATCCCTCCAGCATGTTCTATTTATTGTTGTGATGATGATATCCCTAGAGCATGTAGTACAGTGAGCTTGGGGTTACTTCAGATAGCACATGTACATCCGTTCTGCATTGGACATGGACCTATCTGTTGGGCAGAGATCACCTGAGTAGACAGTATGCAATAGAATACAGATTGAGTTAAATTCAGTCTTGTTGCATGGGGCAACTGTTTGAGGCCAGTAATGCTCTTGTTGAGGTACATCAGTGGTCTTTCCAGCTGCTGAAGGTGCCTTGTCAGATTCATCGCAGGTGTGTTGTTGTACTCTATGATGGGTCTGATGATTGATGAGTAGAGGGAACCTCCTTTGACCTACATGCAAAGACCTTGGCAGTTTGTGGGAACATATAGCATGATTTTCTAACCACTTTGTGGATGTGTTTCTGGAAGTAGTGATGATTATCCACATGCATCCATAGATCCCTTATTATTATCTCCATGTTTAGGGTGTTGACACCTATGTGGTATTTGTATGACTGTAGCTCGAGCCCATAAGTTTGACACCACATCTGCCTGACTGAGACCCTTTTTAAGGATGTCTCTGTTGTCCCAAACATCGATTATGACAACCTTTTTTGCAGTCATCCACAAACCTTGCTAAATATAGCCCTCGTGTTTGACTGTATTTCTGAAAAGTATACACCAGACAGGAGGGGTCCCAGGACTGAGCCATGGGGGACAGCAGTTGTGACCAGCTTGAACAGGAGACCACAATTCTTACCTTGTGTGATCTATCTGTGCCCCAGCTGGCAATCCATCAGATGACATACGTGTTTATGCACAGGTTGTTGATTTTGTGGATACAACATGTGTGTGGGATGTTGGAAAAGGGCTTTTCAAGGTCTATGTAGGCCGTGTGTAGCTCATTTCATTGATGCATGTCCTGGGTAACTGCCTTGAAAACTGTCTAGCAGGTTTAGGAACCATGATCTGCCCCTGACCAAACCAAAATGGGTAGGGTTGGGTGTTTGTAGGCTCTCAATAGCTCTGTTTATTAGTTCCATAATGATGGACTCCATGACCTTCCACATCAGGCTTATTAGGCTTATAAGACAATAGTTCCCATGGTCTGTTGTGCACCAACACTCGTGGAGTGTGCCAAACGTTGCTGTAACCCATTCAACAGTTTCATATCCTGTACAGATGGTGAGTCTCAACAGACTGTTCAGGTGCAGGGTCTGTTTGTTTTGGAGTTCACATATGACACAGCCAGGGAAACCATGTTATCCCATACACTCCGTGTTTTTAGGTTTGGAAAGAACTGTTTAACCATTGTATATGTGATTTCTGGGTTTTCACAATCTCCGGGTATGATAATGGGCCCTTTTGTCAGTGAGAAGGGGGTAAATATGTATGAACCTGTCTGACAAGATGTTGGCAATGTCAGTCATGTACATGTATTCATTTACAGTTTGCACTGACTCAGAACATATATGAGTTTACATTGATATTTATGACATAGCGAAAGAAAGCTTCATGGTTCTCTGTGGACTCTTTGACCATAGCTTGGATAATGTTAGGAGTGCTCATTGTTTCTTGATGATACTGATCAGAGAATTATTGATCTTCTTTGGTTTTTCACTTTCTTTGAACAACTTAAGTACTTAGAGTACATAGTTTGATTATGACAGGTATCCAATATATTTTATGGGTCTGTTTTCATATCAATGGTGTGCACAAAACAGAATTGGTGAATAGTGACAAGTGTCTGGAGTAAGAACTGCAACTGCCAGATATGTGTGGCCCACTGCTCTACTCAGACATAACATAAGTGTGTGAGCATGCCCAGTATGACCTTTCAGTATGTTGCTGATTGAAATTTGCTAAATTTGTTTAAGTGTATGAGCATGCCCAGTATGAGCATATATACTATATGTGTGTGAAAATCAAGTTGTTTTTTTACTTCAGGGCCCACCTTTGTGTTGTACATCGACAGGAAGCACAGTGTGCCTGCAGGGCTTCCATGAATCATTCTACATATAGTGGGGACAGCTATTATTTGTACATTTCTCCCCGGGGGGCACACCTGATTGTTACTGTGGGTGTACATAGGATGAAGGGTTCACCTGACACTTATACACATTTGCTAGGCCTGCACTGCTATGTCAGGTACCCCATTTCAGTCTGTACTGTTGCCTATGGTACTGGCTTGAGGCATGCCACTGCACTACAGATCATAGCTTCCAATTACATGCATATTAGTTTGTAACTTCATAGCCTACCCAACCCACATCACACTGCCTGGCCTGCTGTTATCTGTCTGCATAGGCCTGGGGGGAGGTTACACATATGCCTCTTCAGAGGGCATGATACAACATTTGTTTGTGTTTGCATTTGTCTACATTTGTCCTGCTGGCTGTGAGTTAAGTTGTGTCTGTGCCAGTGAAATGCTGTCATGGCTTAGTGGTTCAGTACTGTGACTATAGTGCACAGTATCCTGAGTTCGAACCCTGTCACTGCTTTTTATTTTCCTGCTGGGCAGACCAGACTGCTTAAGGAACAGTAAAGCAGGTGTGAGCATGTTTACCCGACTTTGCTCAACTTTGCCCGACCTTGCCTAACTTTGTCCGACTTTGCCCAATATTGTCCAACATTGCTCAATGTTGCCAGACGTTGCACTGGTTAGCGCAGTGTGCAGCTACACGCAATTGTATTTAAATATGCTCAATACTGGTAAAATGTGCTTAGCAGTGCTTTATATTGCTTAAAATAGGGCACTCATGCCTCAGGTGGTGCTGCAGGGCTGCCTATGTCGGATGCTCATAGTACACTCCCTATACATGTTTGAAAACAGGTAGTGTCAAGTTAGGCATCCCTTTTACTGTATGTGTGAGTCAGAGAGAGGTGTCATTTCCAGGGTTCCTACTGAGTCAGTGTATATGCTATGAGATGCCTCTTTGCCAAGGCCAGGGCATACTGGGCATGCCTCCTTCTGCCTACTGGGGCAGGCTCAGGTTGTTCCTCCTCCAAGTCATGCTGTGTCTGTGCAGGCCTTGGCAATGGTGGGGGGCTGTTTGGCCCTGCCCCATGCTGCTCCTGCTGCAGCTGATTTTGCAGGATCATATTGTGTAGCATAGCACATACCATGACAATTTGGGTACATGTAGTTGGTGAGTACTGCAAGGCTCCACCAAATGTGTCCAGGCACCAGAACCGTGACTTGAGCATCCCAAACACATGCTCAATAATGTTTCTTGTTTGTGCGTGTGCCTCATTATGGTGTTCTTGTTTGGGTTTGTGTGCATTTCTGATGGGTGTCATCAGCCACGGCTCCAGTGCATATCTAGCATCCCCCACTAGGTGACCGTCAGGGATGTCCCCATTGGCACATCTTTGGTACAGCTGCGTCAGATGCCAGATGTGGGAATCGTGATAGCTTCCAGGGCAGCCAGCACACACATTCATTATTATGCCCTGGGCATCACACACAACCTGGCAGTTGATGGAGGGGAAGACGTTGTGGTTGAAGTAGCCCCTACCCTGCTCACCGGGTGGTGCTTTGATGTGTATGTGCGTGCAGTCTATTGCACTCACTACCTCAGGGTATTCTGCTATTTGGTGGAAAAGATGCATATTGCTGGCCAATGCCTCACGGGAATTGAGGAAATATACATGCTCACCGACATGTGCTGACATGGCATCCAGGAACTGGTGCAGTACCCTGGATGCTGATGCCTGTGAAATCCCCATCATATCACCAGTTGGTCTCTGGAAGGTACCTTTAGCTAGTATTCTTAGGCCAACACATACCTTGGTATCCACTGGGATGGGTTTCCCCCTGTTGGTTCTGTGTGTGAGGCGTGGCCGGCACAGCTCAACAATTTGCTACAAGAGGTCTCTGTCCACCCTATAGCGCTCCACTATCTCCAGCTCATGTAGCCCCTGGTAGGTAACCCTGGGTCTGTACACTCTCTCCGTCTCCTCACTGTGAGTTGCTCAGCAGCATTCACAACATCACCACCCTCAGCACCTAGCATATGTTGGTTTATGATAGCAAGAGCAGCCCCTAACATTTTGTCTGCCGTTAAAGTTTTTAAGCTTTCCCTCTTTGTATACTGCAGTATTGCAGAGTTCTTGGGAAAAAACAGGGAAGAATGCCGTTTGCAGAGTTTAAAGTGCTGGGCTGGGCTAGTCTGCTGCCTGTGTAATTGGCTAATTCTGATATATTTCACCTGGCAGCTCTGCTAGTTCTCCTTGGTTAAGTTTCTACTACTTCTTTTCCTTCCATTTCCCTTTCTGTTTCTGCCCGGGGCAGCACCGCACAAATGCGCGCACATGCTGTGTGCCTGTTTGCAAGAAATTTCAGGTATTTTCACGGCATACACTTTGGTTTCTGGTTTTCAAAAAGGACAACTGTAGACATGTCTCTTGCTATCCTGAGCAACTCAGGGCAAACACAAGACACTGTGCTCCATAAGCATACAGCCTTTCTCAGATACCCCCTCATGATGTCAACTATCTTCTACTCTACTACTCACCTGCTTCTACACTAACACTCTTGGGACATGGCTAACATGCTGGAGAAAATTGGGATTCACTATGCTTATCCTCATTTGCATAGGATTGCCTACTAATGCTTGGTTACATCTCTCACACTGAGCCCCCCCCCCCCTTAGCAACCAGTACTCAGTGGCCATGTTGTCTTCAGCCTGCCATTCATCTGCATGGCAGGATAAGCTTTTTAGTGAAAATGCCTATTTTTGGCTATTTTTAAATTATTTTCTTGTTTTTTAAGCATCACATGTTTGCGCGGTGCTACGCTATGCTTAAACATTGGAGATCGGGGAAAAAAATTAGATTTTAATACTTTTAAACATTTAGAAATGCCAATGGCCTTATATTTGGCCATTGGCATGCTTCTTCAACTGGATGCATCCTTTATTTGGAGCTGTCATAACTCCGTTTAGCTATTTGCAGAACGGTACTCCATTACCAATGGAGTACATTTCTGCCGAAAACACTACTCTTCCACGGACAGGTTAATGTTTCCTGGATTGCAAATTTACCTCATTTGCATAGCTTTCCGCAGCAAATGAGGTAATTTGCATACCATGACGCTGTCCATGTAAGAGTAGCTTTAGAAGCTCTCATGCACACCCCTGCCGGCTGTTGCTGGATCGCTCGGCAGACATATTGGCTGTCTGATGTCTGACTCTACTCTACAACTCCGTGCAAGCTTTCGTAAATTCAGCCCATTGTAATTGTTTCATTTAGTAATATCGAAATTGCTAAGTAAGGTGGAATATCACCAGTCCCATTTGTGTGACTAATGGCTAAGTATTTGTACATGCAAAATTAACCTTTGAGTTTTTTGCCATAGCATGGGCACTGTCATTCCTGCAAGGCATCAGTGACGGGTACTGATATTCAATGCAACTGTCATGCACAGGATGAAACAAAAAAAAAGTTGTATTCATAAATTAGTGCAATGATTTCTCAACTTTGTGATAGATACAAGTAAAATGTGTACAACAAGGATTCCTACTTTCACAATAACAGCACCTTCACTAGATTTGAACCTTAGAGTCATGACATCACTATGGGACATTGACATTAAGAACATGTTATACCACCTGAGCATTTAAATAAAAAGGATGGATGCCTAGCACATGCACTTAGCATTTGATTTAAGACATTAATATTTGTTCTGTACTGCACTCATGCAATCAAACTGCTTTAAAATTTTCTGTCACAGTACACTTGTGTGACTGTGATCATTGGACAAGGGAGTTTCAGAAGATAGCAGATCTAGTGCATTAGTTCATTGTATTACCTTTGTATAAGGAATGTCTTTAAGGTTGTCATAAGTATAAACCTTTCTTTTTGCTTATATATTTGCTTTAGCTTTCACCCACTTTTTGAACAATATTCAGTCCATTTGTGAACAGGCACCTCGTCTTCTTACAGAATGCAAATAATATATGTATCAAGGTTCACTAAAATCTTATTTTAAGCCTTTCTCTCTCAGTGTACTTCTCATTAGAAGGAGTGCCTAACACATCACTGACTGACCAGTGCTGTTAATGAGCAAGAAATTACCTTCCCAAAATGCTTAATCCCCACTCCTGTATTGCTCAGGAGTGTGCACATCAGTGTGTAAGAACAAACACCAGGATTACCTGCACCCCATTTTTAGTAAACTGAGTGATTCAAAAATATTGAGTTGAAACTTAATTAACATATTCCATGGGCTCAGAGTGGTTAAGCTACACCATATAAGCAGTATATGGTGCTGTGGAACTTCAATATGCAATATGTAGGATACTGTCTGAAAATTTTCAAGGTATGTAATGTTCCATACAGCTACTGCACTGTAGCATATGTCAATAAATTATTTAAAATACATGTTGTGTAACCTGACAGTACTTCTGAAATAACCTTTTGACTGCAGTTATCTTACTTGTAGTTCATGGAGGTCAGGCAACCTACAACATTTATGTATTAAGAGTTGTCTCTAGTATTATTGAAATATACTTAGAAGTTCAAAAATGTGTATTTGTTGATTACATGTTATGTGCACTTTTTTAAATTAACCACTGTTTCTCTCTTTACATTGTTTTATCTGTTTAATAGTTGTATATATTCTTGTATATACTTAAATATTTTGTTTAACACCATAGTTTATATGTTTTCTTTGGGAGGGTTAATGCATAATGTATGTTACATGGCTTGCATTTCTGTTTAGCCTTTCTGCTATGATAATTGGTGACTGTATACTGATATTTGTTGCTCCATAAATATAACTGGCTGCACTACCCCTACCTGATGTGTTGTTTGTCTAATATGACTGTTTTTCTTCTTTCCAAACAGTAATATAGCTCAATGATCCACAACAAATGGGTCTTCGGCACGGAAATCTCCATTCTCAGATCTGAGAAGGAAGTAATAATAATACAGGCTCTCTGTCTTCATGGGGCATAGCTCCTAGAGAATCTATGCACAGAGTGAAAAACAAAATGAAAAATTTATTTTTATTTATTTTACATTTGTTAACCGGGGGTGTCTGACTGAGCCAAAAAAGGCCCTTTTTCAGCAGAGACCCAGGGAGAAAAGCTCCACAAAGAAAAATTACAGATACATTTAGTTATTTAGACATGATCAGTATACAAACAAATTACAAAAGACATGTTTTTACAGTGGTATGCAGCACATCAACAGTTACAGTGGAGAGAGCAAACAAAAAATACTAATTAAAAAATAAAATTAATTAATAGATTTGTGGTGTATAGCTGAAATTTGGAACATAGGTAGAATACATTAATAGTACACAGGTACAGTACATACATTGTAGATTAGCCAGTGTTTGTGAGTACGATTGAAAACTATTATCAAGTACTCTAGATTTAGTATGTATATGTTATCTGCTTTCACTAGCCTGGGGAGCAATCATGGCACTGCCAATTTTGCTTGAGATGTTGCCTGTTGAGGTCATTAAAGGAGGCTTTGGATGATGTGTTTTGAATGCTAGTGGGGACAGAGTTCCAAAGGAGTGTTTTTGCTGGGGCCTGCATCTTACTGCACCCCTGCTAATTAAATATACGTATCAAGACTACATAAGGATTAAGCAACAGTGGATAATAAGGAAAAACTCCTTATCCCACTGCTAGCACTTTCTCACTAACAGCCAGCAACTCACAGAACCTAAACCCACATATGCTCAAAATTGAATACATTCTCACACACCCATGCATTCAAATACACACACACGTTTACAGATACACACATAAACACATATTCAAACACATATACAAACAATCCATTTTCAATTTATCTTGCATACATCAACCAAAAAGGTTTGATGTAATGAAGAATAAAGTGAAAATGGACCATCTGCATTTTGACTACGTGAATGGCAATCCTCCTGGGTCTATATCGAAACATTGCATATCGCTAACTCAGCATTTAAGTGCATTGAGCAGCTCTTTAGAGTTTCACAGCATGCTACTGGATATAAGGGAATTTCATTATAGATTCCCCAGGTATGCTATTCAAATACATATTATGTCCACCTTTACAACTTTTATTAAGTTGCATGCTTATAATATCTCTATCAACTAAAATGTGTGTCTAGGTAAACCAGACATTGAAGTACAATGACCCCTTGCATTTGATAGAAATTTTATATAGTTCTATTTGAGCATTGTATTAATTACCCAAAACACTCACATACCCCTTTATCCCTACTTCATCCTTCCTTGTCTCATTTTGTCATCCCTTTACTTACTGCCCCTTATTCATCCTACTTCCCACTTCTCCTTGTATCTCTCTCACACTCCTCCTTTCTGTCTCTCTTCTCTTTGCATGCCTCTCATATCTTTTCTCTGTCTTCTTCCCATGGTATCCTTTCTTGCAACTATTCTCACTTGCCTCTTCCATTGTCTTCAAACCTCTCTATATAATGAAGTAGGAAGTTGCCCCTTTATATCATATTGTTGTGTCTGTAAATATGCTTTGTTAATTGATCAATGCACTACCCCAGTAAGCAAATAAATAAGTATTTTCATGTGTGGTTGACATCTTTTCGGCTAGCCATTATATTTCTTTTGTGTTTTTCTTTCTTTTATTCTTAAGTTTTCTTGGTGAATTCACAGGTTAAGTATTGTTTAACACCAGCACTGTGGACCTCCCTCTGCCTAATGTTGGAGGAGCAGTAGCCTCTGACAATGATGGTGGTGATAACTAGGCACAGTCTGGGATTGCAGAGGGTAGGGTGGACACAGGACTTGGAGCTGCAACATCCCCTTCTCACAGTATCGACACAATGATTATGTTTATGCATACTCATGATGCAGACCCATTTGAGACTGGACATGTTGTTGGGACACAGTTCACCAGGGTAGTGTTGTTAACATAGATGTAGAGATGGATGAAACTCCCTAATTCTTTGCAAGGGTGAATTACCACATGGGGGGTCAGTAGAGGTGCTCAGAGAAGGCATACTTACTGTCCTCTCCTGATGTTGGTTTCCCAGTATCTGCCACCCAACATATGTGCAGTGTCATGGTACAGGCACCGGCAAGTTCCATCAGGGCCTCAGAAGAGATAGATTATTGCATGTCATGCATTCTATTGAACGAGACTGCATGAATCATGTTTGTGACTCCTTGGATAAGACAAATGACACATTAGACTGTTCATCATCTGTTCTGGATCATCTCCTGGGGTAGTAGCAGCATCTATAAGGCTGGTCTGCTGGTACATTGTCAGATGTCAGCCAGTGTGGTTGTGGACATGCTAGATCATACTCCTGCAGAGGTAGTACTTCCACTGTGAAATCTGTGATGGATGTGCCCATACCTGGACATTGTTGTCCACGTGGCTATAGTTGTAGATGCAATCATGATGACAGCTAGGCCAGCAGATATCACTCACATTCAGGTAGCAGTCCAATTTTTAGCTAGTGTCATGGAACTATCAGTACAACTCCTAGCAGAGGTAGTTCATATGGTCAGACGCATTCACAATTAACTCAATCCACTACCATGCACTGCTCACACCTGTCCAGGATGCCAGGGCATAGTTCTAGTACACATGCTGTGGTTGTGTCTCTGCAGACTCACACACAGTACACCTCATGTTGACCATGACACTACACACACACACACAAACATTATTCTGCATATATTGTTCCCACAATCCCCATTTTTCCAATGTCATTTTCACATAATCTTTTCTAATGATCCCACTTCCAGTTGTTTTATCTCAGTTAATATATTCATTACTTCTAGTACAGTTTGTTTAGACTTTGATTTAATTTTCTGGTAATTAAACTCAACAAGGCCTTACTATCTCTATTCCAACTGTATATCATAGTTAAAAAATACATTCCTTGGATACACCAGTTTATTCACCCAATATTTCTGAGAGTAATCTGCTAGGAATTTTTAAAGTTTACCAGCTCTTTACACTCACAAAAATATGTCCTCAGTTACCTCTTTCTTCCCCATCACACCTCCACCATTTGCAATCTACCAGAGGAGAATTCTTTGGAGTCTTCTTGGGTATAAAATACCTATGCAAACAGTTAAAAAGGAAAGATCCTAAATCTTCTGGACTTTATTGCATTTTTAGGAACCATACATATATCCTCCTATTGTTTATTCATGAATTGCTTATCCAGTCTCTCTTCCCAGTCCTTTCTAACCTCCTCTGATTGGTTCATATACTTATCAAGGTTGTATAGATATGTTGATCATCTGCCTACCTGTGCATATGATACTAATATTGAGCTACTCCCTGTGAGATTATGTGACATGATCTTATTATGCCTGATGAACAGGGTTCAGCAAAATGTGTAGGAAAGTAAAGTGTGTTGCATTTGAATGCGTCATAATCAGTGTGTGCATTTACTGGATATATCATGGATTATGACATTCTTGTGTAGATGTCATTGATTTTTACTTAATGCCTACTTCTATTTGTGTACTGTAGTATCTCTTCATTACAGATTCATCACTCACCTTTGCTAGTGCTGCTGACAACATATAACATCCTAGCTTGAGGTTGCCTGTGTTTGATGTTCACAGTAGCCAGCCATTTCATGGTTAAGCAAAGTCTGGTTTGGAAGTATGCATATTTTTATCTGTTAAGTTGTGAGTATATGTGCAATTCACCATTTCTTAGCTAGTGCCATGGCATATTGTGCATGCTTCTATCTGCCATGATTGTCCTCAGGTGCTGTTCCTCATCTGAATCCTCATCTGTGTTGGCTGCCCCTGTCATTGTTGTTGGCAACTGTGTTCCCTATCCTAGTGTACCCTGCTGCAACTATTCTTCAAGTTTAATCTGATGTACGACTGCAGGCACAGTCAATATTTGGCAGTGGTGACTGTGTCATATTGCTGGGTATCTCTAGATGTATCCACACAGCAAAACCATGATTTGAACAGCCAAGATACATTCTATATGATATTTCTAGTCTGGGCATGTGCATTGTTGTAAACTTACTCTGTGGGTTGCATGGGTTTGTCATAGGACTCATAAGTCAAATTTCATATCCTGCTGTCTCCACTTGAGGTCCTTGTAGGAAGTTGCCCCTTTATCCATAAGACAGGTCACAGACATGCCATATGTGAGAGACATTGAAACTGCCTGGGTGGCATGCACACACCTTATAGAGGATACTTTGTGCATTAAAGATAACCTGACAGTTGAAGGGGTGATACCCATTCTCCTTCCCTGTTCACCAGGTTGGGTTTTCATTTCAATGTGAGTGCAGACTATGGCCCTCAGTATGCCAGGTAAATAGGCTATGGCACAGAAATGTTGCATAGTGTTAATTCTCTCCTCTGAAGTACATGGAAGTACGTGGAAACTTGATATGTTCTCCACACAATGAAGTATGGCATAGAGGAACTGCTGGAGCATTCTTGAGGTAGAAGCCTGTGAAACACCCACTGTGTTGTCTGTAGATCACAGAAAATTCTCTGTAGCTAAAATACATACATAGAACTGCACATACCTTAGTATCCATGGGGATGGGTGCTACATGATTCCCATAGGGCTGTCAAGTGGCCTGTATGGTGTCCCTGTCCATCCTATAGTGTTCTAGCACATCAATTTCATGTAGTCCTTTGTAGGTCAAACATACTATAAAAATTATACTCCTTTCTGGCTGACATCTGGCAGGACTCAGGAGCATCTTGTATGAGACCCTGTTTACACTACAGATTTATAATGACTGCGGCAAGCCCTAATGTTTTTTAAAGATTTCCTGTGGCTTTATTCCAGCATGTGTTGGAATTCTGAGGTAAAGGGAGTGCAATGTACTTGTATTTGTTTTATATAGTTCTGAATATCTCCACCATGATTTTTTGCTTCATTAGCATACAGCACAGTTGATTGTATGGTCATTAATGTATTCTATTGCTCCCCCTTGTTTTGCAGTCATCTGCGATGTGTACAGTTTTTCCTAAATTGCACATTCCTTCCTCATTGCAGCTTGCCACACATGAACATAACGTGACAAGCAAGCATTCCTAAATCAAGGCCAGAATAATCTACCTGACAACATGTATCAAGCATGGAATCATAAATTTTATTAAATCACTTCTGCTGCTAGATTTTAATCCTATACCACACGTACATAAAATATTTTCTGGCATTTTTGTCCCAGTTATTGATTAAATCTAATAATGTAACAAATGCAGCACATTTCCTGTATTATAAAGTATACTGATGGAAGTGAGTTATAACGTTTCACTTAATTGAAATTTATATAATGAGTCAGATTTATGATCTCTACTTCTTCCTTCTTATTTAAACATTTCTAAAATCATATTTATTTTATTAGAGGTGGATAACAGCCAATACAGCCTTCTGATGATCCATCTTGTATTTAGAAAGAGCACTACATTTCCAAGAGCTCTGGAAAATCACTAACATATAAAGAAAGTCGTTGCTTAAGCTGATGTTTATCCCACATAAAATGTGTCTCTTATACACATAGCTAAACAAATGACTCATTCTGTGTAACAAGTGATGCCTTTCTTAATTTGATATGTTTATTTATATTAACAGACAAACAAAAATATATTTATACATAGAACGATCACATGAGAAACTTCCATATGGCTTACTTTCTGAAAAAGACTGAATGTTTCTAACTCTATGGTGATTTGTATAGCCTATGTTCTGAAGCTCTGGTAGTGACTACTGTTTTTATTAAATTATTGACCCTATATACAAGTGTGTCATTGATAGGTTTATCTAAAACTTTCAAGGAGAAATGCATCCCACTTAATATATCAGCAGAAATCTATACAATTTAGACAGGAGCTAATCAGCCATTGAAACGAGAGTGTTTTGGAATAAAGCAGACCTTATGTTCTTTGAAGATGTACTAACTGGGTAAACATTTTAACTAAGTAACTGGTCTCAGCCTCTAGAATAACTAAGCATACAGCTGTAGGATAATACTATTTTTATAGTAATCACTACCATGCTACTCTGAAAGGGGATCCTTTACCTTTTGGCACAATTTTAAACAGGTCTGTTTTTAGCCTTGTCACTTCTTTCCAATATTTTTAGATACTTCTGATAATATTTTGTCACAGGCAAAAATGAATAAACAATAAAGAAAATAAATTTCAGCTCAAGAAACACAGAATTTAAATATTTCATAAATAAATACAATGCTAGCTTTCACAATAAATGTGCTTTATCAGGCATCTAAATTAAACTATCAACCCAACATTTAAATATACTAAAACCGAGGTCACGCAATTCTAATGTGGGTTTCCCACCTCTTTATATTGAGAAAACAAACAAGCAATTAAAAGAAAGAATTTTCAACAATTATTGGGTGTGCAAAGGGGAATTGAAACATATTAGAGACACTGATAATGCACATTTTTAATGCACAGTTTTACTAATGGTTTATGACAATAAGGTGATAGGGGGATTTGAAATCTAAAACTGGGCATAGACTATATTTCCCCTCCTATCTTTCCTCTCCTCTAGCCACCCTGCCTTCACTGTTTGATCATTGCTATCTCTCCTCTGCAGGCTCTGGCTTCCCCTGCTCCATCCCCATCCACTACTCCATCTCTCATACCCTCCTCTAATGCTCTCAACTACCTCACTTCTTCTCAACTTCAAATACATCTTCAACTACCTCACTCCTGCCTACTTTCAACACCACTCCTACTACCTCCCCAGACTCCACTCTACTCCTACATTCTTCCATGCTATGCCCTTAGTTCTTCTCCAGATCATTCCACCATTAGGAGGATCACCTGCTTAATAAACTGTTTCAGATCACTGTAACATCTAATAGGTCTATGAGTATATTACTGCACTGGAGTAAGTTTCTAGCCAGTGGATGGAGAACCCCTTTCACTACTAAGTATCATATTGTATGTATACAAAGTTGTTATTGCTTGTATCATTGGCTTCTGTATGTTATATCAATTATTCTGCAAGTAACTATCTTGTTCATATTTACCTTATTTGCTATTGCTTGTATTATTACTATTATTTGTATTACAATTGTTCTTCATGTGCTCTGTTGCTATTTCTTGTGTGGAGCTTTTCTTCCCGGGTCTCCACTGAAAAAGGACCTGAGTCCAGTTGGAACTTCCAGGTAAAAAAACTTAAATAAATAAATAAATATTTGTAAATTCAGATTTAAGGCTGATAAGTACCTAAGGTTAAATAGGTGCCTCTCTATTAAACCTGTATTAAAACTGAGGTGATACAGAAGATAAGTAATGGTCAATTAAATTGATCAAAAGACCGTATGATTGAAACTAAGTCAACTGAAGCTCAAAACATGGAATCAGCTCCTCCTCTTGAAGCTCACATCACAAAAAACAGTGTTTTGTGTGGGGGGGGGGGCAAACCTGCATATTACATATATCAGCTCTAAGATTATTCCACGATGGGGAAAGGGAAAACATCAAAATTCAAAAAAATACTGGTTTCTGAAAGAGAAACCAGTTTGACATTCCCAGATTCAGTCTTCTTGGTTTCAATCATAAGGTCTTGTGATCATATAAAATAGACTCTCAGTAGTCCCATATGCACACACACATACACACACACATATCTATATCTATCTATATATACATATATATATATATATATATATATATATATATATATATATATATATATATATATATATGTATATATGGTTCTACCTGACATAATCGACACCCCAGAACACCGACAACGAAATTACCGACACCACATAACCGACAGTGCAAAAACACGAAACCTCACATGCCCGACAACGAAATGACCGATGGTACACAAACACGAAACCTCATACACTGCACACACTACAATAACAACAATCAACAAACAAAACACCTCCCCTGTCCAAAAACCACACACACAACACAAGCACACCAAAATCCCTACAAACCCACACTAAACCACACATGAACAACTATCTACAACCCTAACCCTAAGGTCCGTCACTATCGCATACTCAGCTAACCCGCGCCCTAACCCTAACTCACTTAACCCGCCCCTAACCCAAAGACTATCACTACCGCACACTTAACTAACCCAGTTCCTAACCCTAACTCACTTAATCCACCCCTAACCCAAACACTATCACTACCACACACTTACCTAACCCGCGCCCTAGCCCTAACTCACTTAACCCGCCCCTAACCCAAAGACTATCACTACCGCACACTTACCTAACCCAGTCCCTAACCCTAACTCACTTAACCCACCCCTAACCCAAACCCTATCACTACCACACACTTACCTAACCCGCGCCCTAGCCCTAACTCACTTAACCCGCCCCTAACCCAAAGACTATCACTGCCGCACACTTACCTAACCCAGTCCCTAACCCTAACTCACTTAACCCACCTCTATCCCCACAGGCCGTCAATATCCACACTTACCTTACTAGCACCCTAACGCCCGTCACTACCGCATACTTACACAGCCTTTTCCCATGTCGGCATCCTCGGCGTCGGTGTTTTCACCCATCGCGTCGGTCTTCTGCTTGTCGATCTTCTGGCACTCGCGATTCGCTTGTCGGTGTTTTCCGCTGTCGATGAAGTCAGGTAGACCCATATATATATATATATATATATATATATATATATATATATATATGTATGAAAAAAATATATAAAATATATATATATATATATATATATATATATATATATATATATATATATATATATACATATTTATATATAAATATATATATATATATATATATATATATATATATATATATATATATATATATATATATATATATATATATATATATATATATATATATATATATATATATATATATATATATATATATATCTTGACTGCTGGTAGTCGATTTTAGTTTATGTCAGCTTCTGTTTTGTTAGCACACTTTGGTCAACACAACATATGGTGAACTGTTATGCAAAACTAAACAATCCCCAGTGTTGGGGAATATGCCTTTTCCCCTGTGAATGTGTGATCACAAAGGTAGAATAAATAATTAGTAGGGATGCGAGGTGTACAAACATTATTTTAAACTTTGTATGGTCCACGGTGTAACCTCACAACATACACATGCACAGAGACTGGACCCATCCCAGTTTTGCTTTTTCAAGGGCAGATTATGACTACTCAGCCTGGTGGATGTCTCTGAGAAGGTAGGTAACCAAAGCAATGGATGAGGGCAAAATTGTTCACACTGCCTAGCTTGACCTGGCCAAGCATTTGACACAATACCCCACTTGGGCATTGTTGACAAACTCAAGAGGTTAGGTAGAAACTTATATGTCACCCAGTGGATAGCCAACTGGCTCACAGACAGGACCCAGGAAGTTACAATTGGGGACTCCACTTCTACAGAGAGGGCAGTCAGAAGTAGAGCCCTCAGGGGTTAGTCCATGGACTGCTCCTTTCTGGCATTTACTTCTCAGAAGTCAAGGCCAATATCAGTCATCTCTGGCTGACTAAATCTGCAGATAATTGTAAATTATGAGCTGTTATTTTAATCTCACACTGACACAAATGTTCTCCAGGAGTGGCTGACATAGACAAACAACTGGTATCAGAGCCATGGACTAAAACTAAATGCCAAGAAATGCATACTAGTATCCTTTGGGAAATCATCCATCCCTGGTAACTACCATGTTGACAACACACCCCTTAGAGATGACCCAGTAATCAGAGTTAGGGACACACATAAATAGTAATCTAGCCTTTGACCATCATGTGTCTAAAGTGGTGAGGAAATCATTCTGTATCATGCAACTTATAAACAAAGATATGGCATCTAAGTCCAAGGAAGTCATTGTTCGATTGTATTCGGCATTCATCAGACATATCATTGAGTATAATGCCCCCTCTGGTATGTACCGAACCAGGCATATCCAACAATTGGAACATTCACAGAGGTTCCTTACTAAAAGAATACAGGGCATAAGTAAAATGTCCCATGCAGACCACCTCAAGGCCCTATCCCTGTATTCTGTCTCCTACAGGCTTTTAAGGGGATATCTATGCCTAGCATACAGGACAATGTCAGCTCCACTCTGATGGACCTTCTGCATATCCACAAAACAAACAGCACCAGAATTACCCATTCTAAAGACTTAAACCTTGCCTGTGATATAAATAGGTCCTGCTGGAGAGATAGTTATGTATCTCAGAGACTACCATGTCTATGGAACAGGCTCCCTAGCCATGTGAAGCAGAGTTCCTCCCTAACCCAATTCAAGTGCAACTTGAACAATTGGATGGGATACTGGAAATTCATCATTGGTTTGGTAACTATGTCTCTAATGGACTCAGGTAACCTGTAAATGGTTCATCTCCCAAACTCCTGCTTACACTTATCAAGGGTATCAGAACTTGTCAGAGATTTAGGATGCATGGCTAGGCTTAAAAGGGCCCTTGTGGTTGTTAGCCTAGTAAACACCTATGAACATGTTCACGTTTTCTTGCTAACATTAACATGTTGACATTAGCAATGCTGACATTTCATTGCTAAGACCATTGTCAATATATCCCCCACACCCACCCACATATGTATATATATATATATATATATATATATATATATATATATATATATATATATATATATATATATATATATATATATATATATATATATATATATATATATATATATAGACACAGAGAGAGAGAGAGATAGCAGATGAGATATAGATATATTAGATATTAGATAAGATATAGATATATAGATATATTTATGGATAACTGTTACTTCTATTTACTTAGGTTTTTTCTTTTTACTCTCTGGATATAATATTTACAATTCATTCCTATTTACCATTTAAGGCACTAAATGCCTTAAAACATTTACCTCTCATTAAAATGCATAATGTATGGCTGAAGCCAAGGGCCAATGCTTCTAATGAGTTAATGTAAGCCTGTTCTTGTCCATGTTGTTTGTCTCCCATCCCAGATCACATAATTCTAGCTAAGACTGGCTAGGAAATCATTTCTGCAAATATGTTGTTGCAAATGTAGTTACTCAAAGCGTTGTTTATTAGTAAGTGGTAATACTTTTACTTTTTAGAGTAACAAGTTGTGGCTAGAAAAGTGTCAATGAGTCAATTACACTGACCTGCAAAACTGGTAAAAAAAATAATAATAAAATAAATCCCACTTCTTCTAAATACAGAGGACTATGATAGGGATGAGCTGATATACTGGATTTGTGCCTAACCTATGGCTTTAGTTCAAATAACATCTCATGTAGGAAGACCTTTTGTTTATATTACTGCTGCCTTTATCTTTACTTTCACCTGATGTGATTGAATGCAAGATTGTTTTATACTGGACCTCCCTTAGTTCTTCAAAGTTATGCCCCGGGATTCATGAAGCTTGCGCCAGGCGCAGGCGTAGCATCGGCAATCTAATGCCAAATATGGCCGCTGAGTGATTCAGGTACGAGCTGTTTCCACATGCACTACCAGCGTACACCACAGCTGCGCAGCTCCAGGCACATGTATGGTAATTACCCCATGTGCAGCAGTGTAGCATGCAAATGAAGGTATATAGCGATTCATGAAGTGGTGCAGGTATAGCATTAGCATGCAGAAATGTAAAACAAAAAACTGTTTACATTTTTTCAAACATCAAATCGTAGCCATGACAGCAGACCAAACTTACTTATTATAATGTTAATATATGCCAGTGGCTAAATATATAGCCAATGGCATAAAAAAGAAAACACACACAACACAGAAAATAACATTTAATGTCATGGCCACACTAACGCAAAGTAAAATCGCAGTGCATCGGTTCGCAGACGGGATCACAATGAAAATATATTTATATGTAATAAAACTGCAATGTAACACATTTCATGAATTCCCCATAATAGTCAATAGCACACATGCTACACCCCAACCATGGCACAAGTGTTTATACCCATTATAGAATACAATGCCCCATTTGGTATGTACCTCTCAAGACATCTGCAACAACTGGAAAGGCCGCAGAAATACCTCACTAAAAGAATCACAGGCCTAAAGCAGATGCCCTACACTGACTGCCTTAAAAAACTCCAGCTATACTCTGTCACATATCGTCTACTCAGAGGCGATCTCTGCTTAACATACAAGGCCATGTCAAACCCTGAGCTGTTGGACATGCTACACTTAAAGAAATCACAATCCCTCAGAGACACATGCTCCAGGGATCTAAATCTTGTCATCACAATAAACAAAACATGCTGGAGGCATAGGTTCCTGACCCAGAGACTCCCCAGACTCTGGAATAGATTGCCCATACATGTCAAGCAGAGTGCCTCTTTGGCCCTCTTCAAAAGGAACCTTGATGATTGGATGGGAGAAAGGAAATTCACCCCAGAGATCACGTCAGTCGCCCTGCTAGACAGTGGTCCAGGGAAGAATAGCCAGGGAATTGTTATGGCTAGGCTTGTATAGGCTCTAGGGCTGAAAGCCTAGTACCAACCTATGAACCTATGAACCTATGCATGTGCTATGCTTGCTTTTCAACTGTTGAAAATCAGGTGTGTTGGTTTAATGGGAATACTTTTGCATGCTGTTACAACTAATTGGGAATGCTGTTGACTGTTACTAACCCATATCTTTATTAAACTCTCCAAAACATAGTTCGTAGGGGAAGGCCGGTCCCAGCAGACCCACCTCTCCCACCTCAGCTGGCCATGGTACCTGGCACCAGCAGATCTGGTGCCCAGCCTGGGACCTCCTCCTCCGTTGGCTCTGTGCCATCTTCGGGTGGAAGCGCTGCAGGGGATGGGTCTCGGCCTCCCCGTGCAAGCGTGGGTGGAGGAGCACCTATCACCCTTTGAACAGTCTGGGCTGTGGTGCGTAGAGAGATTGAACGTTCTGTTGCAGAACCTCTACACCAGCTTGAGGCCCAAGTGTCACAACTCCCGGGTCAGCCTGCCCCTCCTACACAGCCCCCAGCACAGCCAACCTCTGGGCCATGAAGGTGCAGTGGTGACTGCCCATGGGTGGGGACCTCAGTCCCACTGTTTCCATCTGGGGGTTCACGTGCTTGCGATTTCCAAACATCCCTCCCCATCAAAGGTGTTCACCCACCACGTGTCATATATCACCCCTGTATGCATCTTATTTGTCTTGTCTGTTTACCTCCCCAACCTACCTCCCCAAATATACCTATTTCCCCTACCCCACATTCCACTTTCACCTGAAAAAAAAAAAGGGGCAATCTGCTCCCAAAAAAAAAAAAATTACGCCCCATACATAGCTGCCCATTTTGCATACATGTCCACTGGACATATAAAATGTTATTTAATTGGCATTACAGCATACTTTATTGTCCTCACCCCTCTCTCAGGGGTTGAAGGGTCCATATCTACCTCCAAATTTATTGCATATGCACAGCTATTGCTGTTGAAGAAATGAGCAGCTATGGACCTACACCCGTCCTGCACATCCCGAGTTATTTTCCATACTGTCTTTCCCTCTTTGTGCCCCTTTTTTACCACTTTCCTATCTCCCCATTTTTCTTTTCTTTCAAAGAAATTAGTGCTGGGGTGAGCGAGATTAAGCACTATTAAGCAGTAGGGAGCTGGTTTACGCAGGTTTGAGCTTGGCTAAGCAATGCATAGCAATGCATATACCCAATGCATAGCAATGCGCATACCCACTTACAGCTGCTTAAAAGTGCCTTAGTCACTCTGTATGCGAGGGCCCTAGTTCTGCTCAGGAGCAAAATAAAACATCTCTGTAAGTCTCGAACCCTGGACCTTGCACACATTACACAACATGAAGTACCACTAAACAACGGTAGATATGCAGCAAGTTGGTGCTTAAATTATTATATCATGCATCAGAATGAGTGAATGTAAAGGAAAATTAGGAATACCATACCACACAACTTGTTCTGTGGATGTTGACCAACAGTTGTTGTGGGATTGCATTACATGACCGTGAAAGGAGTAGCAGCCATTCTAGCAGGAAATAATGTTACACCATCACTTTACAACCCCACACAGTATCACAGCAGGACAAATACTGGCATATCTGTTAGGGCAGAGGCCATACCTCCCAACTGTCCCTAATTTTCAGGGATGTCCCTGATTTTGACACAAATTTTAGCTCTGTCCCTCTGAATCCCTCCTAAAACTACTGACTTTGGCCAGAAAGGTGGTGAATTACACTTAATGAATAATGACAATAATTAAGAGTTAGACACTTCTTTTACTTCAGAAAAGGTGTATTCATTCATATGCTCTGATTCTCTCAATGTTTCAACTTAATGGCACTAACATTTTAAAGGTGTCCCTGACTGTCCCTGACTTTTTCTTGACTTTTCCCTGAGTCTGTTCAAATATGTACCTGATTGGTTGAGAGGTCTGGCAGAGGCAGAAACACAGAGGCATATTAGCCTTTCTGCAGTTACACACTGTGCAAATAGCTTTGGAAGGAGTTTCAGAAGCATACCCTTATGTAGGAATACAACACTGAAGTACAAATGGATGTAGCCATGTACTGGTAGCAACCAACCGTAAGAATGCCATTGCTCAGATGCTGAAAAGACCTGTGTGGTGCACAGACAAAAAAATAACAGGCTATTCTCTGGCTATCATGTGGATAGGTCCACAGTTGGGAGTTACGCAGACAGACTACTTGCCTTGATAAACTAACATGTACACAGCAACCCTGTAAGTCCAAAAGAAATCAAAACCGAGGCCCTTGTCAGCAGGAAGCAGCTCAAAAAATACTTAACGCAATTTATTAATAAAAACAGCAAAGCGTTTTCACCACAGATATCTGCAACTTCATCAGAGATAATGTAATACAACAGGAAAAAACACTCCATAAATATCTTAAAAAGTCAGGAAGTGACATTTTGCAATTTCCTGAAGCTCATTGGTATTGCATGTTGTAATCAAGTCTGATGGCGCCACTGCGCTCACACACAGCAAACCATTAAAATATTGTACAAAAGACCAGCTATCACAAATAAAAATAAAAGTGTGCACCTATAATCTAATAAAAGTAAAAATATAAAGTGCTACACTTAACAATCAAGTATTTAATACATAAAAAATGTGTATTAAGAACTATTAAATGGTTAAAAAGTTAAAAAATTGGGTCAACAGACCAACTCTACTCAGGTTAGTAGTACCCATCAAAATGCAACAGTACTTATTGTTTAACATCACTGCTTATTGCTTAACATCACAAGCAAATATTGTGTGTGTGATCCATAAGCACACCACAATAACTACAAAGCCTATCATTAACAGTAAAAAATTTGTATGTGTTAACGAATATAAATCCCTATAATTGGATCCTATATTACCGAAAAAGTTTATCTAAGGTAACTTCTTAGTTTCAACACAGAAGTAATGTTGCAGTTGCTATTAAGTCCAGGATGTCTAAACGCATCCAGACGCAGCTGCCATTCTAATTCTCGATTCTCCAAAATTAATGAAAATGGACCGCCCCTAATTTTCAGTGGTACATGATCGATAGCCATGAAGTGAAAACCATGACCTGGATTCAAGTCAATGTGTTTTGCCAATGCGTTGTCACTCTTGCCATTCTTGATGGCATACATATGTTCGTACATTCGGTCTCGGACCCTGCGGTCCGTCTTTCCGATGTAGAACGCTTGGCAACAATCACACATGGCTATGTATATGATGGATTTGCACTCACAATTTAATGGGAAGCGAATAAGGTATTTTTTGTCCCTCACCATAAATGTTTCACCTATTTTGACCCTATTACAAAATTTACAAAAACCACATTGGTACATCCCTCTCTTTTTGTTGAATGTATATTGGGACATGTCCCTTTGTAACATTTCCTTGAGGTTATTAGATCTTCTAAAAATAAACCTAGGTGTACTACCTAATTTTTCAGCCAAAAAGGTATTTGATCTTATAAAGTTCCAGTTCTTACGTATTATAGCCAGAATCCCTTTAGAATTTTTACTAAAGGTGGTGATGAAACTTAAAGAAAAGTCGCATTCCTCACCTATAGATGTTGTCGCAACTATCTCATCATTGCTGGAATTCAGTCCAATAGTTGCTACATCAATGGTGGAATCAAGCTGTGTGCGAACTGATTGTACTAATAAGGGTTTATAAAAACCATTAAGTCTTTTGTTAGTAACTTCCTCAATCAAGTCAAATAACATTTGGTCAGGGTACCCTCGGTTCTTGAACATTTCTCTCAATAATTCACATTCTTTAGTGAAATCAATCATAGTACTGCACATTCTCCCTGCCCTCACCAGTTGTCCTTTTACAATCGACCGTTTCTGTTTATAGGGATGGAAACTGGAAAAGTGCAGGAAAGAATTGCAGTATGTAGACTTTCTAAACACTGTTGACGTCAAGATACCACACCTAAGGTCCTTTACCAACTTGACATCAAGATAGTCTATCTCAGTCTGTGAGAAATTGAACGTGAATTTTAGAAACTCCGTTGTTGAGTTCAAAGTTTCAACAAAACGTGTAGCATCAGATTCTGAGCCCCTGAACAGTATAAAAATATCATCAAGGAATCTGGTATAGTACATAACAGGTTCCATTAGGCCAGGGATCTTCCTTAACATGTTGGCCTCCCAGTAACCCATAACGTAATTGGCGACACTAGCCCCACAAGGGGAGCCCATCGCTACACCACGTTTTTGGAGAAAAAATTCCCCATTGAAGGTGAAATAGTTGGACGTTAGGACTATGTCAAGCAGTTCCGTAACTAGGTCCACTTCCAACCTAGAGGCCCCGCAGTCCTGAAGCATCAGACCTATCCACTCTACCGCCTCCTGATGTGGTATAGAAGTGTATAGGTCTACCACATCAATTGTTAAAAAGTTGTTCTTACAATTGTATGGAATACCACTGATGTTTTCAAGAAAGGACCAGGAATCTTTGCAGATACTAGTGATGGCTGTAATATACTTGTCCAATATATTGGTAATAAGTTTAGAACAGGGGTATGTAATAGATGACCTTCCGTCAATCAAAGCCCTCATAGGGGGGTTGCTGATGTTCTTATGAATCTTGGGGATTCCAAACATGACAGGTATTTTAGGTAAATTTATGTCAATGTAATTGTACAAGTCAATGTCAATTTTTCCTGCTAGGAACAAGTCCCTGAAGTAACCCCTAATTCTATGATATTGTCCATTCACCTCACTCATAGAAGACTTGATGTAGGCATTAGTATTCAATACCTTAGTCATCTTCTCATTGTAAGTGAGGTTGTCTAGTAACACCAACCCTCCACCTTTATCAGGTTTGATAAGGCGTACGGGTAGGCGACAAAACTCATCTAACAATGTAAGTTGTTCCCTAGAGATGTTAGAATCACCCCTGTTTTCCATATTATTATTGTTACCAGCAAGGTACCTAAAATCCACCTCACATGTATTCTCGAACAGTTGTAATACTGCATGTAACGGTGGATTGAATACACTGGCCAATTTCAAAACCGGTAACTTGCCATCACTACCACCTGCACTTGAATTGGTTGCGTCATGTTGTTGATTGAACACTAATTTTAAGTTCAATTTCCTCACAAAGCATTTCAAATCTATAATTGCCTTAGAAATGCTTCCGGATCTACTTGGGACAAATGAATTACCAAAAGCTAGTAATTCAATTAGTTGCTCATCCAGAATGATGTCAGAAAAATTGTAGATCTTAGTCACCCTTCCTATTAGTTAGTATAATAGGTTTTTCATTAACAATGGGTGAACATGGTGGACTAAATGACAAGGGCCCAATAGTACCCGAATCAAAAACTAGTTGATCCGGTTCTTCCTCCTGTTCATGTAAGGCCTGTTGTTGCGTTGCCCTAAAAAATTGTTGCCATTACTATGATTGGCTGTTTTGTTATTAGAATTTTTATTGTACTGATTACTACTAGGCCCTCCATTATTTCTGGCAAAGCTTTTAATTCTATTACTACGTCTGGGTCCAGTGCTGGCTTGGCCCTCATTGTTCTCCTCAATTATGTCATCCAACCCATCATTATCGTCCACCCCTTCAGACAACTGGGTGTTACTTATAGGATTTGACAAAGTGGCGTTTGGCACCACCAATTTAGGATATGCACTGTTATTGAGATAGGCTGCCCTATCTCTTGACAATTTTTTACTTTTATTAGTTTTCAACTTTATTAACAAGGTGTCGATACTAGACAATAGCCGACCATAGTCGAACCTGTATCTAATGAAGTCCAAGTCTGTTTTTATATCATTGTCCAAACTGCTAATCTCGCCCATTAATGAATCAATGTGTAAGGCGTAATGCTTAATAATAAGCTCCAAAAGTTGGACACCTTGCTGCTGGAAAAGTGCCTCCAAGTCAGTGTAAAACGCCCGTTCAACTAATAGTCCTGAAGGTGCGAAACTGTTCCGCAACCCCTTAGGTATTAGATTCTCGGCAATGCATTGCCTGAAATAGGCCGACTCCAGTTGCAGTTTTTTCAATTTAAGTAGTTTTGTATCAAATAACTTTAACTTGTCTGCTAAGCATTCGTTTTTAGCATTTAGTTCATCATTGCTGTTAGACATACCTTGCTGTCCAAAAGTAAGATGTGCAGTGTCCAGCAGCCAATCGCCTAGGTTAGGTAAACCAGGATTTGCCCCATCTGCTCTGTTGTTTAAAAGTACTGTTGCAATTTCCTCCCGTGGGTTAGAACGTTCGTCAGTACCGTTACTCCTTGCAGCACCGGTATAGCTAGAAAACCGCCCAGGAACTTCTCGATGTCCGAGCTCATTGTCTGGAAATAAAAATTCTCCATACGAATTGTTAGGTAACACTGTGTTAGAGCTACCGGATAATCGTTGCCCATTCAGCTGGCCAGCAGGAATCAAGTCTTCAGAACTGGCCTGATTCAAACCATTAGAGTTTGCGGTGCCGGTAGTCACAACGGTGGGTAGACGCATAGCGTGTTGCATGTCGTCCATCCGGGAATTAAGCTGGTCCAATCTGCGAGAAAGACCGGCAAGTAAGCCGGCAACATCCATACTGATGTCCTCATTACCACTTGCCATGAGATTATGGAGCTGCGGACTGCCAAGACTAACAGGGCTCCTCGTAGCCATAAACAAACACACCAATGAAGAGTAAAACAACCAAAAGAAATCAAAACCGAGGCCCTTGTCAGCAGGAAGCAGCTCCGAGACCGAATGTATGAACATATGTATGCCATCAAGAATGGCAAGAGTGACAACGCATTGGCAAAACACATTGACTTGAATCCAGGTCATGGTTTTCACTTCATGGCTATCGATCATGTACCACTGAAAATTAGGGGCGGTCCATTTTCATTAATTTTGGAGAATCGAGAATTAGAATGGCAGCTGCGTCTGGATGCGTTTAGACATCCTGGACTTAATAGCAACTGCAACATTACTTCTGTGTTGAAACTAAGAAGTTACCTTAGATAAACTATTTCGGTAATATAGGATCCAATTATAGGGATTTATATTCGTTAACACATACAAATTTTTTACTGTTAATGATAGGCTTGGTAGTTATTGTGGTGTGCTTATGGATCACACACACAATATTTGCTTGTGATGTTAAGCAATAAGCAGTGATGTTAAACAATAAGTACTGTTGCATTTTGATGGGTACTACTAACCTGAGTAGAGTTGGTCTGTTGACCCAACTTTTTAACTTTTTAACCATTTAATAGTTCTTAATACACATTTTTTACGTATTAAATATTTGATTGTTAAGTGTAGCACTTTATATTTTTACTTTTATTAGATTATAGGTGCACACTTCTATTTTTATTTGTGATAGCTGGTCTTCTGTACAATATTTTAATGGTTTGCTGTGTGTGAGCGCAGTGGCGCCATCAGACTTGATTACAACATGCAATACCAATGAGCTTCAGGAAATTGTAAAATGTCACTTCCTGACTTTTTAAGATATTTATGGAGTGTTTTTTCCTGTTGTATTACATTATCTCTGATGAAGCCGCAGATATCTGTGGTGAAAACGCTTTGCTGTTTTTATTAATAAATTGCGTTAAGTATTTTTTGAGCTGCTTCCTGCTGTCAAGGGCCTCGGTTTTGATTTCTTTTGGTTGTTTTACTCTTCAACCCTGTAAGTCCAGCAAGATAAAATTCACACAATACTACTTACGCTCTCTGTACTTCTGTAACCCTACCCAAACGTAGACTATACCTGTGAGTGCAGGGTCTACCAAGGATGTGGGTAAGCATACTCACAGTACTGAAATGTGTCCAGTTTTTCTGAGCAGCTTGTGCTAATGTCAACACTAACAAAGCACAAACTGTTTAGAACTGAGTAAATGAATATTCACAGTATAGCAGTTCACAAACAATTCTTGTGCCAAAGGACTACATCTCTATAACTAGCTTTGTATGGCAGTTAATTGTAACAGCTGAAAATAAAGTACATCTTTCCATGTATCTTGGGGTAGCATTTTGAGGGGTGAGTACATTTCTACACTGACAAGTGGGTACTGAAAGCAGCAACATTAGGTTTGAGTACAAAATGTAAATCGCTGGCTACACCCCTGGCTTCTGACATAAGAACTATACCAAGCTTCTGTCTTAAACAATGATGTCCACACCAAACAAGGATGATCCCCATCTTGGAAAGCTGAAAGGGCCACACCTACATGAGTCAGCAATTTATAGTACTGGGTTGCTATGACAGTGATTACTGCAATTACTACACAGCAGGCTGCATGCAATTAGCAAATGGTGGCCACTAACTGGTGCAGAGGCCATCACATGCTCATGTGCAAATTCCTACAAAAGCAGGCTGCAATCTCTGCCAACAAACTCAATCACTCTATTGCAGAGATTGACAGAAAGAGAGAGAGAGAGAGAGAGAGAGAGACAGAGAAAAGGAAAAAGAAATATTACCAAATCATACAAAGGAAAGGTATGTGACACATATGTATTTACTGGCATGTAGTAGATGTTATTGAAGAATAGTCTACATAATGTGAACCATTCATATGTGACAGCAGTACTAATTTATGCACAGGTGTTATGCTTAACTACTGCTATGGACAATACTGTGTGTACCTGTGGGCAGTGGGACATACCTGTGAAATGTGTAGCTGATCTGATCCATGTTATCTGTGTTCTGTACAGTAGTGTGGCCAATGGCTATTGGGGGGATTAGCACTGACATTATATAAACATGACAGAACAATACATGCATGATAGCCATATTAAAGTGTAGCTTAGCACTGGCAACTGCTGTAGCAGTCTAGTATGCTTATCTAGCATCTGTTGCCATATATACCCCCTAATGTTAGTCTGTGTTCATATGTGACACCTGTTTGTGTTGCAGCAAGGCCCAGCAGTTCAGCTGTGAGGTCCAGGGACTTACAACAGTGTGAACCATGTGTGTGTTTGCAACACACATACGGAGAACTATATATGTGTCATATATATTCACATCTGTATATGTGCATAGAGCAGGGGACATATTGCAACTATTTGCGAAGGGGGGAGATATATATGTTGGTGAAGGTTAATATGTGCATATTTGTATGTAGGTTTTAGTGTGTGACAAACCAGACAGCATACAGTGCTGGTATATGACATGTGGTGGTTAAACACTGTGGGAGGTTTGTTCAGTTTATAATGTTGAAGCCAGTAAGGCCTGCTAAAGCTACCTGGGCTGTGAACACCTTCAATGCATTTATCCCAAGGCTGTGCAATTTTATTACATTACTGTACACCTTACATCCTTTGTATAATTGATATTCTCACTATGAAAGGTGAAATGTATATATGCCTACATATATATGTATATGTAGACAAATGGATGTGTATATGTACACACACACACACACACACACACACACACACACACACACACACACACACACACACACACACACACACACACACATATATATATATATATATATATATATATATATATATATATATATATATTTTATATATACTCATACACACCTACATCTACTTATTGCAATAGATTCTCTGTACTGTTGACTGACTGTGATGGTCAATATGTTTGTGAATACGTCAAAGATATGTATCTGCTTAGTGGGAAACTGTTTATGTTATGGTATTATGGGTCCTTGCTTTGATCCTAGCAAAAGCTGTGTATTCTGTTGCTAGGCAGAACAAGTGCTATTGCATACAGTGTGATTAAGTCCCTTGGTTTTAACTAGGGTGATTAGTGGTTCAGTTCTTTGACTGTAGTGCACAGTATCCTGAGTTCGAGCCCTGTCACTGCTTTTTATTTTCCTGCTGGGCAGACCAGACTGCTTAAGGAACACTTAAGCAGGTGTGAGCATGTTTACTCGACTTTGCTTAACTTTGCCCGACCTTGCCCAACTTTGCCTGACTTTGCCCAACATTGTCCAACATTGCTCAAAGTTGCCCGACGTTGCGCTGGTTAGCGCGGTGCGCAGCTACGTGCAATTGTATTTAAATATGCTCAATACTGGTAAAATGTGCTTAGCAGTGCTTTATATTGCTTAAAATAGGGCACTCATGCCTCAGGTGGTGCTGCAGGGCTGCCTATGTCAGATGCACATAGTACACTCCCTATACATGTTTGAAAACAGGTAGTGTCAAGTTAGGCATCCCTTTTACTGTATGTGTGAGTCAGAGAGAGTTGTCATTTCCAAGGTTCCTACTGAGTCAGTGTATGTGCTATGCGTTGCCTCTTTGCCAAGGCCAGGGCATACTGGGCATGCCTCTTTCTGTCTACTGGGGCAGGCTCAGGTTGTTCCTCCTCCAAGTCACGCTGTGCCTGTGCAGGCCTTGGCAATGGTGGGGGGCTGTTTGGCCCTGCCCCATGCTGTTCCTGCTGCAGCTGTTTTCGCAGGATCATATTGTGTACCATGGCACATACCATGACAATTTGGGTACATGTAGTTGGTGAGTACTGCAAGGCTCCACCAGATGTGTCCAGGCACCAGAACCATGACTTGAGCATCCCAAACACAAGCTCAGTAATGTTTCTTGTTTGTGCTTGTGCCTCATTATGGTGTTCTTGTTCGGGTGTGTGTGTATTTTTGATGGGTGTCATCAGCCACGGCTCCAGTGCATATCCAGCATCCCCCACTAGGTGACCGCCAGGGATGTCCCCATTGGCAAATCTCTGGTACAGCTGCGTCAGATGCCAGATGTGGGAATCGTGATAGCTTCCAGGGCAGCCAGCACACACATTCAATATTATGCCCTGGGCATCACACATGACCTGGCAGTTGATGGAGGGGAAGCCCTTGCTGCTGATGTAGCCCCTACCCCGCTCAACAGGTGGTGCTTTGATGTGTATGTGCGTGCAGTCTATTTCACCCACCACCTCAGGTTATTCTGCTATTTGGTGGAAAAGACATATATTGCTGGCCAATGCCTCACGGGAACTGAGGAAATATATGTGCTCACCGACATGTGCTGACATGGCATCCAGGAACTGGTGCAGTACCCTGGATGTTGATGCCTGCGAAATCCCCATCATATCACCAGTTGGTCTCTGGAAGGTACCTGTAGCTAGTATTCTTAGGCCAACACATACCTTGGTATCCACTGGGATGGGTTCCCCTCTGTTGGTTCTGTGTGTGAGGCATGGCTGGCACAGCTCAACAATTTGCTGCAGGAGGTCTCTGTCCACCCTATAGTGCTCCACTATCTCCTGCTCATGTAGCCCCTGGTAGGTTACCCTGGGTCTGTACACTTTTCTCCATCTCCTCACTGTGAGTTGCTCAGCAGCATTCACAACATTACCACCCTCAGCACCTAGCACATGTTGGTTTATGATAGCAAGAGCAGCCCCTAACATTTTGTCTGACTTTAAAGTTTTTAAGCTTTCCCTCTTTGTATACTGCAGTGTTGCAGTTATTGGGAAAAACAGGGAAGAATGCTGTTTGCAGAGTTTAAAGTGCTGGGCTGGGCTAGTCTGCTACCTGTGTAATTGGCTGATTCTGATATATTTCACCTGGCAGCTCTGCTAGTTCTCCTTGGTTAACTTCCTACTACTTCTTTTCCTTCCTTTTCCCTTTCTGTTTCCACCCGGGGCAGCACCATGCAAATGTGCGCACACGCTGTGTGCCCTTTTGCAAGAAATTTCAGATATTTTCACGGCATACACCTTTGGTTTCTGGTTTTCTAAAAGGACAACTGTAGACACGCCTCTTGCTATCCTGATCAACTCAGGGCAAACACAAGACACTGTGCTCCAATAAGCATACAGCCTTTCTGAGATACCCCCTTATGATGTCACCTATCTTCTACTACTCACCTACTCTTACACTTACACTCTTGGGACATGGCTCACATGCTGGAGAAAATTGGTATTCACTATCCTTATCCTTATTAGCATAGGATTGCCTACTAATGCTTGGTTACATCTCTCACACTGAGCTTCCCCCCCTTAGCAACCAGTACTCAGTGGCCATGTTGTCTTCAGCCTGCCATTTACCTGCATGGCAGGATAAGCTTTTTAGTGAAAATGCCTATTTTTGGCTATTATAAAATTATTTTCTTATGCTTAAACATCAGAGATTGGGGGAAAAAATTAGATTTTAATACTTTTAAACATTTAGAAATACCAAAGGCCTTATATTTGGCCATTGGCATACTTCCTCAACTGGATGCATCCTTTATTTGGAGCTGTCATAACTCCGTTTAGCTATTTGCAAAACGGTACTTCGTTACCAACAGAGTACATTTCTGCAGATAACACTACTCTTCCATGGACAGCTTAGTGCTTCCTGGATTGCAAATTTACCTCATTTGCATAGCTTTCAGCAGCAATGAAGTAATTTGCATACCATGACACTTTCCGTGTAAGAGTAGCTTTAGAAGCTCTCATGCATGCCCCTGCCGGCTGTTGCTGGATTGCTCGGCAGACATATTGGCTGTCTGATGTCTGACTCTACTCTACAACTCCGTGCAAGCTTTCGTAAATTCAGCCCATTGTAATTGTTTCATTTAGTAATATCGAAATTGCTAAGTAAGGTGGAATATCACCAGTCCCATTTGTGTGACTAATGGCTAAGTATTTGTACATGCAAAATTAACCTTTGAGTTTTTTGCCATAGCATGGGCACTGTCATTCCTGCAAGGCATCAGTGACAGGTACTGATATTCAATGCAACTGTCATGCACAGGATGAAACAAAAAAAAAGTTGTATTCATAAATTAGTGTAATGATTTCTCAAATTTGTGATAGATACAAGTAAAATGTGTACAACAAGGATTCCTACTTTCACAATAACAGCACCTTCACTAGATTTGAACCTTAGAGTCATGACATCACTATGGGACATTGACATTAAGAACATGTTATACCACCTGAGCATTTAAATAAAAAGGATGGATGCCTAGCACATGCACTTAGCATTTGATTTAAGATATTTGTTCTGTACTGCACTCATGCAATCAAACTGCTTTAAAATTTTCTGTCACAATACACTTGTGTGACTGTGATCATTGGACAAGGGAGTTTCAGAAGATAGCAGATCTAGTCCATTAGTTCATTGTATTACCTTTGTATAAGGAATGTCTTTAAGGTTGTCATAAGTATAAACCTTTCTTTTTGCTTATATATTTGCTTTAGCTTTCAAGTTTCACTCACTTTTTGAACAATATTCAGTCCATTTGTGAACAGGCACCTTGTCTTCTTACATAATGCAAAAAAATATATGCATCAAGGTTCACTTAAACCTTCTTTTAAGCCTTTCTCTCTCAGTGTGCTTCTCATTAGAAGGGGTGCCTAACACATCATTGACTGACCAGTGCTGTTAATGAGCAAAAAATGACCTTCCCAAAATGCTTAATCCCCACTCCTGTATTGCTCAGGAGTGTGCACATCAGTGTGTAAAAAGAAACACCAAGTTTACCTGCACCCCATGTTAAGTAAATTGAGTGATTCAAAAATATTGAGTTGAAACTTAATTAACATATTCCATCGGTCCAGACTGGTTAAGCTATATAAGCAGTATATGGTGCTATGGAACTTCAATATGCAATATGTAGGATACTGTCTGTAATGTTTTAAGGTATGTGATGTTCCATACAGCTACTGCACTGTAGCATATGTCAACAAATTATTTAAAATATGTGTTGTGTAACCTGACAGTACTTTTGAAATAACCTTTTGACTGCAGTTATCTTACTTGTAGTTCATGGAGGTCAGGCAACCTACAACATTCATCTATTAAGAGTTGTCTCTAGTATTACTGAAACATACTTAGAAGTTCAGAAATGTGTATTTCTTGATTACATATTATGTGCACTTTTCTAAATTAACCACTGTTTCTCTCTTTACATTGTTTTATCTGTTTAATAGTTGTATATATTCTTGTATATACTTAAATATTTTTATTTAACACCATAGTTTATAATGTTTTCTTTGGGAGGGTTAATGCATAATGTATGTTACATGGCTTGCATTTCTGTTTAGCCTTTCTACTATGATAATTAGTAACTGTATACTGATATTTGTTGCTCCATAAATATAACAGGCTGCACTACCCCTACCTGATGTGTTGTTTGTCTAATATGACTGTTTTTCTTCTTTCCAAACAGTAATATAGCTCAATGATCCACAACAAATGGGCCTTCCATCACATAAATCTCCATTCTCAGATCTGAGAAGGAAGTAATAATACAGGCTGTCTGTCTTCATGGGGCACAGCTCCTAGAGGATCTATGCACAGAGTGAAAAACAAAATTGAAAATTTATTTTTATTTATTTTACATTTGTTAACCAGGGGTGTCTGACTGAGCCGAAAAAGGGCCTTTTTCAGCAGAGGCCCAGGGAGAAAAGCTCCACAAAGAAAAATTACAGATACATTTAGTTATTTAGACATGATCAGTATACACACAAATTGCAAAAGACATGCCCCCGGATTCACGAAACCTCCGTGTAAGACTAAATAAGTCTTACTCAGAAACTGCAGTTGATCGGTCTGACATCAGCATGCCATGCATATTCATGAGGGTATGGTGACTCCACTCCAAGTCTAATATGGACCGTGCAGGAAGGCAGGGGGCATGTCTGACTGCCGAGCAGTCCTAAGGTCCACATCCCTGCAAGTTTTTGAATTGTGAAATGTCAACACACATGAGCGAGTCCGCTCAAATGTCAACATACCCAACACTACACTCCCTCACATTGTAAACCTCCAGTAGAGTTATAAAATGTAAAATATAATTTTTTTTCTAATTCCCGATATAGCTGCCCTTATTTGCGCGTGTTTGCACGGGTGTGCCCATAGCTTAGCTAGAGTTAGCAATGTCAACATTGAAGAGCATAATAACAAATGTTTACACAAATCAATCCAAATAGCAATAGCGTAGTGGTAGAGGTTTCGCACAAAGGAGAGACATACGTGGTTCAAGTCCCACCACTCCATTCTCAATTTTATGTTTTAAATTAGCATATGAAACAATTCCTGCCATATATATGACTAAAATATTACTAAAAAGCATTGATATGGTCTATGTATCAGTGAACAAAATGTATATATAGAAATGTAAGAAGGATCTTGACATATAAATGCTCGTAGCTAAGCAGCTCTTAACCCAGCACAATTTAGTTGCCCACAGCTAAGCAGCGCTCCACCCATTGCAATCCAGTTGCCCACAGCTAAGCAACGCTTTACCCAGTGCAATAAGTTTGCGCGGAGCTGCGCACCGTGCTAACCAGTGAACCGTAGGGCAACGTGGAGCAACGTCGGGCAATGTGGAGCAACGTTGATCAAAGTTGCCTAAACACAGCCACACCCCCTAGCCTGTCTGGACGGTAGTAAAATAAAATGCAATGACAAGTTTCGAACCCGGGACACTGTCCACCATAATCAAAGTACTGAACCACTAAGCCATGATACTTTAGGATAAACATCCACTGTTAACAATCATATACGTATAAATGGTAGATTAACCATTGCTAAGCAGGTCTGCAGTCAGCCGAGAATTTTCAAAAATGGCCAATCACAAAAAAGTGCGGGAAATGCGGCATATTTAAGCTCCATAGGCGGGAATACTCACCATAACTGATTATAGTTCCCATCTGCAGTTAGAATGTCTGGTGCTGAAGAGGGTACTCGCTTTCAGGTGCAACGCTGGGGCATCGAGGAGTCAAAATACAGGGTTTCGCTCCTAGTCCATCATCATGAGTCTCGATTCCTGTAGGGCCAGTTCCAAGGGATGGAGTATAAGGCAGAGGCTTGGAACTGGTTGGCTCATGAACTCACCAGTGCCACAGGCGTCCCTTGGACTGGTGAGCAGGTCCGTCACCACCATGCAGACCTGAAGAGATGGAAGCAGGACCTACTGAACCAATGGATCCAGGAGGCCCGTCATATGCAAGAGGCTTTACCAAAAAGGCTCATCCAGACTCTGCTACACTTTGCTGTGAAGGAAAGGTTAGTTTGCTTTTATTTTTTGTATTACTGTATTGCCTTTCTATATTTTGAATACTGTAGTTTGTTTTCTTTACCCTGTGTTTTGCTTGCATTCTGTTTTAACAGCATATTAAAACTTCAAAAGAGACCACAGCTCTCTCTGTTCTGAGTCAGGCAGAATTTTTTCCCGCCCTCCCACCCATTTAAGTTGTCTTGTTAAATACCACTGTCTTTCTAATTGCCCGCCTGTTATGTTAATCTGACCATATATCTCATTTCTCTCTACTTTCATTGGCTTATGTGAGTAATCACAAAATCATCATTTTTGAAATCCCACCCCTTCAATTATTTAAATTTATTGGCCATCCTACAGTATTTCATAGTACCAAAATACAAAAGTGACCACCCCTTTCAATCCATCTTGCTGTTTTAAAAATAGTAACTCTCCACTAAACTTTAACTTTTTAAATAGGTAAAACTCAAGTTACCTACTTTCACATCTAACTTCTCTAGTGCACACTGCAGAGTGCATTCTTTTCAATCTTACCTTTAAGCATCCCTGTGACTAGCACTTTCTCTAATACCTGCTGGAAAGCACTAGGAAGCCTTAAACTCATACAAACACTGAACTCTCCTTGTTAACAAAGAGAAATTAATAGTAGTCACTAAACAGCTTATAATTGCAAAGTACCTTGCTAAGGAAACAGCTCCTATACTTTACAAAGAAAGAAAAAAAAAAAGCCCCAAACCAGGCATGTCCAAGGTTCAGCTTCCGGTGATTTCTCCTGTCCACCTGGTGAATCTGGGCATACTGGGGCAATGCAGCAATTGCCTCATGTACACAGACAACCCTCTCCTCTTAACACCCAACACTACAACCTGTGAGAGATGCACTTACTTAGCCAAAATGGAAGCAAAGCTCTCTCCACCCAAGATTGTGCTAAACAGTCAAGAGGAGAAGGTTAACACCCACACTACACCTCAAGCAACACATAGCCCTTCTAAACCCGCACCACCAACACCCACATATAGCAACACTAAATCCACATATGCAGAGGCCCTTAACTGTAACCTGCCCAAGCAACAAAGACCTCTGAAGCTGAAACGCAAATAAACACCAATCACAACCAATGTGTCACATAGTTCACAACACCAGTGTGCCACCCAGCAAAAGCCCCTAAGGCAAGACAATGTACCTAACACTTTAGTCATAGGTGACTCTATAGTCCGGCACACTGATGTCCCTCTCACCAGGTTGAATAAGGAGAAAATTACAGTCAGCTGCCTGTCTGGTGCCAGGATCCGCCACATAACGCATGCACTCAAGTCACTCCATGACAAGTACAAATATGATTCTGTCATTGTCCATGTTGGAGTGAATGACTTGAGACGTACCTCCCTGAACTACATGAAAAGAGACATGGAAGAGCTCTTGGATCATGTGGCCCAGGCAGGTATGACCCTAGCCCTGAGTAGCATCCTGCCTTCGCCCAGAATGATACCACAATATAAGGATAAAATGATTGACTTCAACAATTGGCTAAGCTTATGGTGTCATTCAAAGGGGATCCAGTATCTGTCTGCCTGGGATGACATGATTGACAGACCACAATGCTTTGCCAGAGATGGTCTGCACCTGTCGCCCCTGGGATTCAGGTTACTGGCTAAGGCTCTTGCCACCACTATAGTGCCTTTTTTAGGCAAACTTCAAAGGACAAAACCACCACCGTAACAGGTACAAGCATGCAAAATCTGAAGGTAATGCTACTCAATGCTAGAAGTCTAAACCTCAAAATGCACTCTCTCGAGGCACTCCTAAAAATGGAGAACATCGATATCTGTGCAGTAACTGAGACCTGGTTCAAGGCTCCAGAGAGCACCCCTGCAATACCAGGCTACAACTCTTACCACACTTTTCGCCACCAAACCAGGACCAAACACTAAAGGTGGAGGAGTGTCAATATTCACCAAGGATATTCACACCACCAGGCTAGTTGGCCAACACAATGTGTCTGAAATTCTCCAAGTGCAACTAACACTAGGTAAGACTGCAATCCAAATTGTAGCTTGATACAGATCCCCCACCATACCTCAAGATTCTCACTACACCTTTCTAAACATACTGGAAAATATTAAGATAGAACCAAACACCCTAATACTGGGTGATTTTAACTACCCTGCCATTAACTGGGAAAACTACTCATGTCCCAACACCTTCGCGCAACGGTTCTTGGAATTCATAAATTCCAATGCCCTGGATCAACTAATCCATAGTCCCACCAGGGGCTCCAATATCCTAGACCTGGTCATTACCAACATGGGAAATCAATGCTCCATACCTATGGTCACCCCCTCGTTATTCAGGTCTGACCATAAGCTAATCACCCTTAACATCCACATCCCACCCCCCAGTAAAGAAACCACCATAAAAAACTTCTCCAAAGCCAACTTCATGCTACTCAAGTCAGAAGTGACAAACTTCATGACACCCATGCAGACGGGAACTGAAAGTTCAACTGCTGAATCCTACACTAAGGCACTGTATGAGCACATCCACTCATGCATGGATCGTGTCATCCCAAATAGAACCAAAATGCTCTCATCCAAAAAAAGGAAGTCAATCTGGTGGTACCCTGCCATAAACAAACTTTACAACAAAAGGAAGAAATTCTGGAGAAAAGAGGAAAATCCCAGGATGCAAAAAACTCCCTTACTAGCCTCAGTAAGAAACTGAGATGCCTCATAAAAACCTCCAAAGCTAGTTACGAAAATAAAATTGCCAAAGATTCCAAAGAAAACCACAAAGCATTCTATAACTATGTCAAGAATCTAAATGGCAATGCTCAGATCTGCTCTGAGCTAAAACAGAATGGCATTAAATATACTGATCCAAAGGATATTGCCAATATCCTGGCAGATAGATTCAGTGCCAATTTCTCCCCCCCTCTCACCCCCTAAATGGCCCATCTCAATACCGGAAGATTGCCAAATTCCAGTAATAACGGCCACACAGGTACAAAACGCACTCTCTAAAGCCAAGAATACAGCATCCATGGGACCAGATGACATCCCGGGCTGTGTACTACATGAACTACAATATGAACTGGCACCTCACCTAAGTGTCATGTTTAATCATAGCCTCACCTCAGGTTTCGTGCCCACTGAGTGGTGCAGAGCTACAGTTATCCCAATCCACAAGGGGGGATCCACCTTGAATCCCGGAAACTATGGTCCCATCAGTCTGACAAGCCTTATCTGCAAGGCCATGGAGCGTATTGTCATGGAACTTATAAACAAAGACATTGGCAACCTTCAAACACTGGATCCCACCCAGTTTGGGTTTGTGAAGGGCCGATCTTGTCTCCTGAACCTAATTGACTTCTTTGAATCAGTCTCCAGAGCCATGGACAAGGGTAAGGTGGTCCACACAGCCTATCTAGACCTTGCCAAGGCTTTTGACACCATCCCCCACTCTGGAATAATAGATAAACTTACTAAGTTGGGCATTAATCCCTATGTCACCCAATGGGTTGCTAAATGGCTTACTGATAGAACCCACACTGTAAAAGTAGCCGACTCCAAATCCAGCTCCAGACAAGTGACAAGTGGAGTACCTCAGGGTTCAGTCCTGGGGCCGCTCTTGTTTGGCATCTACTTCTGAAGTACAGGTCAACACTAAGGGACTCTGGCTAACAAAGTTTGCAGATGACTGCAAACTGGGAGCCATTATTGAATCCCAAATGATGTGGATACTCTACAAAGGGCCTTACAGAAACAGATGCTTGTTGCCAGAGCCATGGGCTCAAGCTCAATGCCAAGAAATGTATTGTTATCCCTTTGGGAAAAACATGTATCCATGAATTACCATATAGGTGGCAGTACACTAAACACAGAAAGTGTGATAAGAGACTTAGGGACACAGGTGGACAGTGGTCTCACCTTCGATAACCACATCACCACAACAGTCAGGAAATCCTTCTATGTGGCACACCTCATCATGAAGGGCTTTTCATCCAGAAAAAAGGAGGTCATTGTCCCACTGTACTCATCCCTCATTAGACCCATTATAGAATACAATGCCCCATTTGGTATGTACCTCTCAAGACATCTGCAACAACTGGAAAGGCCTCAGAAATACCTCACTAAAAGAATCACAGACCTAAAGCAGATGCCCTATGCTGACCACCTTAAAAAACTCCAAATATACTCTGTCGCATATCGTCTACTCAGAGGCGATCTCTGCTTAACATACAAGGCCATGTCAAACCCAGAGCTGTTGGACATGCTACACTTAAAGAAATCCCAATCCCTCAGAGCTACATGCTCCAGGGATCTAAACCTTGTCATCACAATAAACAAAACATACTGGAGGGATAGGTTCCTAACCCAGAGACTCCCCAGACTCTGGAATAGATTGCCCATACATGTCAAGCAGAGTGCCTCTTTGGACCTCTTCAAGAGGAACCTTGACGATTGGATGGGAGAAAGGAAATTCACCCCAGGGATCACGTCAGTCACCCTGCTAGACAGGGGTCCAGGAAAGTAAATAATGTGGGAAGAAATAGCCAGGGAATTGTTATGGCTAGGCTTGTATAGGCCCTAGGGCTGATAGCCTAGTACCAACCTATGAACCTATGAACCTATAAGATGCCCCACTACTAACTAGGTAGCCATGGAATGCAGTATGTAAGACATGCTAATATAGTCTAAATAATGGAGAGGTATGTCTCAATATCCCTTCATTTACTTCACAGCTGCAGGTGTCCGTGCTGTGAATCAGCAAGCCTATGCAGATAGGCTGCTAAGGCTGCGCCACCAGGCAGGTTAGTAATTATTCTGCATGTATTGTTATATAATATATGTGAGAGAGCATGAAAAAAGTGTTGTAGCCCAATAATACAGCTATAAAATGCCCTTAATAAATTCTCTGCATGTACTGTTATATAACATAAGTCAGAGAGCCAGAATTAGAATGTAGTAATCCATTAATAAAGGTGAAATAAATCTGGAATACTTTCTCTGCATGTACTGTCATATAAAATAAGTGAGCGAGCTTGAAAAAGAGTGTTGTAACCTATCAATAAATGTATAATATGTCCTGAATAGGTCTTCTGTATGCACTGTAATATCAAATAAAGGAGAGAGCCTGTAGAAAAAAGTGTTTAATGTAATTAATAAAGGTATAATACTTGGAGTGTGTCTGTGTCACTTACTTTGAAATGTTGTTGCACCCTTGCATTAAATAAATAGTACTGTTGTATAAAGTGCTGTCAACCCACAGTTGTGCAGTCCCATATAAAGTGGATGAAGGAAGTGCCAGTAGCTGTGAAGCATATAACAGTCCTCAACAGTCGTTAAATGGCTGTCATGCATATGTAAATCTGGCACACGAGTAGCTTGTCAAGGTGTTCCCCAGAAATGTGAGTGTGCTACATGAAATGTAGGTTTCTGTAGAAATTTAACTGAAAAAGTCACATGAACACATCCAGATATGTAGATACATAAATATAAAAATAAAATGTAACTATGCAGCAGGAACATCTGCATCTTGGACAGTTAGTATGTCAGATATTGGTCAGGTATATAATGAACTAGCCAAACCCATTACACAATCTAATGCATGTTGCCTAGTGTAATAATACATGTAGGGGATATACACCTGCAGTCAATAGGAATGTAGTGTAGAGTAAAAGTACTAATAAGACGTTAATGGAGGTTTTTTTTTACACCCTACTCCATGTGCATATACAATGCAATTCCAAACCCCATTGGGTATGTCTAATCTCAAAACATTTGTTGGGAAATATGTCCTATTGTTCTATAAAAATCTGCATTTTCTTTGATGCATGTGCCCTGTTCAAACACCACAATCTTGGTAGCCTGTTGCCACCAATCATCCCTGCATGCTGTTGTAATGTCCACTGTCATTCAATATATGCATGTGTTATGCTTGCTGTTCAACTGTTGTAACCCTGGTGTGTTAGGTTAATGGGAATATTACTGCATGCTGTTACAACTAATTTGGAATGCTGTTGTCTATGTTGTAATTAAACACACCTAATCACAGAACGTATGGGAAGGCCGGTCCCAGCTTACCCACCTGTCCCTCCTCAGCTGGCGATTGCACCTGGCACCAGCAGGTCTGGTGCCCAGCCCGGGCTACCCTCCTCTGTTGGTCCTCTGCCACCTTCGGGTGGAAGCGCTGCAGGGGATGGGGCTCATCCCCCCCTGCAAGCATGGGCAGAGAAAGGCCACCTATCACCCTCTGAAGGGTCCGGGTTGTGGTGCGTAGGGAGATCCAGCGTTTAGTCACTGATCCCCTATGCCAGCTCGAGGTGAGAGTGGTGTGACTCATGGATGAGCCTGCCCCTCCTACGCAGCCCCCAGCACAGCCACCCTTGGGTCTGTGAAGGTTCAGTGGGGACTGCCCATGGGTGGGGATCTCAGTCCCACTGTTACCATCTGTGGGCTCATGGGCTTGCGATTTCCAAACATCCGTCCCCGTCAATTGTGTTCACCCACCCCATGTGTCATACTCCACCCCTGTATGCATCTTGTTTGTCTGGTATGTTTACCTCCACAACCTACCACCCCAAATATACCTACTTCCTCTACTTCACATTCCACTCTCACCTGAAAAAAAAAAAGGGCAATCTGTACCCACAAAAAAATTACACCCCATACATAGCTGCCCATTTTGCACACATGTCTGCTTGACATGTAAAATGATAATTAGAATTGGCAGTACAACATACTTTGTTGTCCTCACCCCTCTCTCAGGGGTGGAAGTTTTCAAATTTCACTCCAAATTTGTAACATATGCACAGCTGTTGCTGGTATAGAAATGGGCAGCTATGGACCTTCCCTATACCTGTCCTGCACATCCCGATCTGGTTTCCCTACTGTCTTTCTCTCTTTGTGCCCCCTTTTTCACCACTTTCCTATCTCCCGATTTTCTTTTCTTTCAAAGAAATTAGCACGGGGGATAGTGGGAGAAAGCACTTTTAAGCAGTAGTTAACGGGTTTGAGCGAGTGTGCGCATGTGTGCACTAAGCTTAGCATCGCTAAGCGTCACGCAAACTCGTGCAAACCCACTTACAACTGCTTAAAAGTGCCTTAATCACTCTGTATGTCAGGGCCCTTGCTCTGTTCAGCAGCAAAATAAAACACTTCTGTCAGTCTTGAACCCCAGACCTTGAACACACTTGACTGCATGAAGTACCACTTAGCCACAACAGATATGCAGCAACTTGGTGCTGAAATAAATATATCATGCAAAACAATGAGTGAATGTAAATGAAAAATGGGAAGGCCATAACACAAAGCTTGTTCTGTGCATCTTTACCAGCAATTGTTGTTGAATTGCATTACATGACTGCGATAAGAGAAGCAGCCATTATATCAGCAAATAATGTTATTGAGGCACTTTACAACCCCCACACAGTATCATAGCATGGCAAACACTGGCATAACTGATTAGGGCAAAGCCCATACTTCCTGATTGTGAAACATATTTTAGCTGGGTCCCTCTGAATCCCTCTGAAAAGTACTGATGTTAGTCAGAGAGATGTTGTATTACACAATGAATAATCACAATAATAACAGTAGACACCACTTGTACTTCAAAAAAGGAGTACAAATCCACATGCACTGCTTCACTCAAGTCTACACTTACTGTCTCTATTATTTGGAAGGTGTGCCTCACTTTTAACTACCTATCCCTGACTCCAAGCAAATATGTATCTGAATGTTTCATAGGCCTGGCAGAGGCACAAACATATCAGCTCATCTGCTGTTACACACTCTGCAAACAGCTTTGTGCGGACTTCCACAAGCATACCCTTATGTAGGAGTACAACACAGAAATACCAATCGATCTAGCCATGTACTGGTAGCAACTGACTGTAACAATGCCATTGTACCAATGCTGAAAACACCTGTGGGTTGCACAGACAAAGAATAACAGGTTAACATCTGTCTACCATCTAGATAGGTTCACAGTTGGGACCTATGAAGACAGACCACCTGCCTTGATAAACCAACAGGTACACACCAATCCATTAAGTCCAGTAAGATAACACTCACACAATAAGACGTAATGCTCTCTGTATGTCTGCATCCCCCCCCCCATATTTTAAATATACGTGTGTTTAGGGTCAACCAAGGATGTAGGTAGGCATATTCAGTAGTGGAATTGTCCAGTTTACCTGAGACACCTGTGCTAATGTCAACAATAAAAAGTACACAAACCATGCAGAAGTGAGTACATCAATATGCACAGTATAACAGCCCACAAACATTTCATGTGTCAAAAAATTACTTCTCAATAACTACTTTTGTATGGCAGTCAATTACATAAATAGAAATGAAACTACATACTCACATATATCTTGTGTAAGCATTTGTAGGAGTGACGTAAACACTACACTGATAGCTCTGTACTGGAAGTGGCAACAGTCAGGTCTGAGTACAACATGTACATCACTGTCTACACCTCTAGCTTCAGATATAAGAAGTATACCAACCTTCTGACTTAAACAACAGTGTCCACAGCAAACAAGCATGGGCCCCACTATGGAAATCTGAAAGGGCTATACCTACAAAACGTAGCATTTAATAGCACTGAGTTGCTGTGACAGTGATTACTGCAATTACCACACAGCAGGCTGCATGCATTTACCAAATGCTGTGCACCAGTTGGTGCAGAGGTCATCACATGCACATGTGCTGATACCTATAAAAGCAGACTGTACTTGCTATCTCCACATGCAATCATTACATTGCACCTGATACAGCTTCACAGAACTTGTGTCTGAGTAAATAGGAGTTATTACTTAATAATGCAAAAGTTTAATTGAGTAAGGATACTCTAGTGAATCATCCACCAAATATATTAATTAAGTAAAAAAAAAAAAACTTAATTAATAAGAAAGGGAATTAAGTAGAAGCTATCTCTACTTAGGCAACACCAAAAAAAAATGTCCAAAAAAAAAAAAGCAGACGGACCTGAAAGTGACAAACAGGTATGTGACAGAAATGTGATTACTGGAAAGTAGTAGATGTTTATGAAGAGTACTGCAAATACTTTGAAACATGCATATGTGGCAGTAGTAGGTATGTATGCACTGATGCCATGCATGACTACTGCCGTGGACAAATTAGTGTGTAGCTGTGTGCAGTGGGACATAACTGTGACATATGTAGCTCACCATGTAATGTCAAACATCCAATTATGTCATCTATGTTCTGTACAGTACTGTGTATAATGGCTGTCTGGGGGAGTAGTGCAAACAGCTATATAATCATGGATGTGACAGAGTAACACATGCATGATAGTCATATAATGTGTAGCTTAGCATTGGCAACTGCTGTACCAGGCTAGTATAGTAATGTAGCATTAGCAGCTATAAAAACTCCCTGTAATATTACTGCCATGCACATATGTGACAACTGTTCATGTTGTAGCAAGGCCCAACAGGATATCCATGAGGTCTACAGATGTACAACAGTGTGCACCTTGTGTGTGTATGGCACACACATATGTAAAGATAGTTATGTGTCAGCTATATTAGCATCTTAACATGTGCATAGAGCAAGGTACATACTGCAATTGTTTGTGAAGAGTGGACATACATATGTTGGTGAAGGTTGTTATGTGCATATTTTCATGTAGGTTGTAGTGTGTGGCAAACAAGACAGCATACAGTGCTGGTATATGACATGTGGTGTTTAAACGCTGTGGGTATGATTTGATAAGTTTATAGTCTTCCAGACAGGGAGTCCTGCTAAAGATACATGGCCTGAGAATACCCTCAATGCATTCTGCACAAGACTGTGCAAAACTGTTACATAACTGTATCTCTCTCAACTCTTGCATAATTGATATTCCCACCATGAAAGGTGGACTGTATATGTGCCTACATGTAAATCTCTATGTACACCAATGGATGTTTATATGTACGCTCAAGCTCAGTGTTGTAAATGTATTGCCATCCCTTTTGTTAAAAACCCTGTACCCATTAACTACCACATAGGTGGTAATCTACTCAACACCAAAACTGTGGTAAGGGACCACGGGACACAGGTGGACAGTAGTGTCCCTTTTGATAATCACAGTGCCACAGTAGTCATGTAAATTGTGTACGGTCCACATGTCATCACAAAAGGTGTGTCATACATGAAATGAGAGGTCAGTGTTCCACTCTACTCATCGGTCATAAAACCCATCATAGAGTACAATGGGCATTTTGGTATGTACCTCAGAAGACATCTACAGCAACTGTAGACACCAGGCACAAACACCACAAAGAGTATTACCAGACTCAAACAGATGCCCTATGCAGACTGTCTTACAAAACCACAGCTACACTGTGTCACATACCACACACCCAGAGCCAACCTCTGCCTAACATACAAAGCTATGCCAAACCCACAGGTGTTGGACATGCTCCATGTCAACAGATCAAAATCCCTACAAGCCACACACTGTACTGATCTAAATCTTGTAACGTCAAAATGCAGAACATGCTGGAGTGGTACATTCTCATCTCAGACACATACCACACCCTGGAACTAACTACCTATCAATAGCAAAGAAAGGTCCTCATTAGCAGTCGTCATGAATAATCATGATGAATGGATGTGATATAGGAAATACAACCCGGGAATCACCTCTGTGGCTCTGCATGACAGGGGCACATGAACTGAAATTACATGGGTGTTGAAGGGCAGCATACCGTATGGCTAGACTTCTATAGGCCCTACGCCTAATAGCCCATGAGCTACCTATGACCTGATACACACAATCATGTACATGTTGCATTAATTTCTATGTGAGGTTGACTGAGTGTGATGGTGAGTGTGTAGGTGAATGTTTCAATATTATGTATATGTGTGATAGCCTAGTGGGTAAATGTTTATATCATGGTATGTAATGTTCTAGCTCTGATCCTCGCAAAAGATATGTATGCTATTGCTAGGCAGCAAGAGCAGTATGGTATACGGTGTGACATGGTCCCATGGTGTTGACTGGAGTGTGCCATTGTAGGCTAAAGTGGTACATGTATGCTCATTGATTGTTGACACTAGTGAATACAAGTCCCGTATGTACTGTAGTACTACCTGAAGCTGTAGGCTTAAACAGCACAGTATGGTGTATATCCACATTGCTTTGAAACACTGTTTTGTTTATTACCTGTAGTCCCCACACATTACGTACCTCAAGCAGGAGGTTTTGTAAGTGCTGACACACAGTACTGTATGGTACACAGGTAAAGCTCATCTGGGTTGCCATACCTTTGTGTCTTGTAGGTATGCCTGATGTGTGTGTGGGTATGCCTGTAACATGGCCTGGGTCGTATGTGTGTTACAGGATATAAGTGCATATCTAGCAACATGTATAGTGTAGTACAGCAGTATGCCACCTATATTGATGAATATGCCCATATGTTACTTAGGTGTTTGCTATCAACATGTAGTGTGGTGTACTGGTAGTACTGTAACTGTACTTTACAATCATTTCAATGGATGACCAATTTCTGTATGTATTAGCTTCATAAATACCTCTTGTGGCTAGGTGGTGCATTGTGTCACATACATTGTGCCATGTGCTGTTGTATAGTCTTACATACTGGTTTCGCTTTGTTGCTGTGCAGAACATGGTTTAATATATAGAATGTGCCAGGCACTGTCAGACAGTTGTGGGCTGAGCACTGATGTGTGGGATTAAAAGTGTGTAATCTACTGACAGCCAATAGGTTGCTAAATATGGCATTTCATTGATATCTGTACTTTAGAATGTTGTGTGCCACAAGACTTGCACACAATAATTGTCTTATTTTCTTCCAGGGACATGTCTCATCATCGCAACCCTGCCTATTCCCCTGAAGAGGAGGAATTAATCATATCCACACTAGTACAACATCACACCCTGCTGTTCTCCAGAACCAGCCAGGACCAGCATGAGTGCACTGCACTGTGGCAGGATGTTGTCCATCGGGTTAATGACGTAGGCATGCATAACTGGACTTATGAGCAGGTACGCCATCACTGCAGTGATTTAATCAGACATGTCCGGCAGCATGCCTCTGATGTCGACAGACAACAGCTTGCCACAGCTGGTGGTGCAGCATCACACCCGCCCCTCACCAGAGTGGAAGAGCTGCTCCTCAGCATGGTGGCTCCTGGCCAACCACTACAACAAACATGTGTCATCATGGAGGCCGGAGTCACCCAGCAAGTTGACTGCGAGTGTGCAGGTAACATGCCATATCTGTAGACTACTGTTAGCTCGATTGTTAGAACATGCATACGTCAGATGTGTACTGTGTATTTGGAAGAAGTGGAGCCTGGTGTTGTGCAATACTGATAATTTTGAACATAATCTGTATGCCTGTGACTGTCAACCGTTGTACTACTGTAAAATTGCAAAGTCACAGCAGCAATGCCACAGTTGTTGATACTGACAAACTGTTTCATATCCTTGTAGGTCCCTCTGGTGTGACAGCAAGACAGCAGACCCATGCTGGTGAGTGTTCTACATTTCATATGGCAAATAACATGTGCATGTCATAGGTGGGTTTTAGGCCATTTACACATGTACAACACCTACACATAATGCATGCTCTGCAAGTTTCCTGTGGGACTATGCACATCCCAGTAGCGTGAGTGGCTGCCTCAAACACATGCTATACACAGAGCATCACAAACCATTGTGGTACACTGTAGTGGACATTGTATAGGCAGAGTCAATACACATGCACACAACATACACCACCTTGTCATATGCAGTACGTGTCAATATGATACACATGGCATATGTAGACACCTGCTGTAAGGTCAGGCTCTAGTACCCCAAATGTCATCCACACAGCACACATACTATACCTGAGGGGTAGGGGCCTATCATGGGGCATTGCAAAACTCTTCAACAAACAAGACATTCATATTATGCAATGCTCCCTATTGAACACCTTACATACCCATGTAACAACTGCCTGTGAAATGGTTAATGCAGCCACAGTGCAGCAGTTCAGGTACAGCAAGATAGTTGCCAGTGTGGCACACATTAGTGGCCTTGAGTGACCACATGGTGCTGCCTGATGATGGCTCATGGTACTACACTACATCCAATTACAGTAACTACATTACAACACATAGCATTCATTGCTATACACCTGACAGTTGTGTGCATCCAGTCATGGTATGTATACCTGTGAGTGATGGTGCACAGGACATTGAAAAGCATGTAATACTTGCACAGCAATGTTGTGTCCATGTACACATTGTGTTCCAGGGTGAGGCCAATCATTGAAGAACACACATGCATCAAACACATGTATACTGTTATTAAAAAGGACTCTCTACACTTAACTGAACACACATCTTGCATGCTGACACATGTGATAGGACTCTTTGGCTTGTGATACTGTACTCCACCATCAACCACTAATGGGTATGTTCTGGATTGTTGTTGGTGTGTGTGTGTGTGTGTGTGTGTGTGTGTGTGTGTGTGTGTGTGTGTGTGTGTGTGTGTGTGTGTCTACTTTAGTGGGTAGTGTATTTGTGTTCATGTGTGCATGTGTGCATGTGTGCATGTGTTCATGTGTGCATGTGTTCATGTGTGCATGTGTGCGTGTGTTCATGTGTTCATGTGTTCATGTGTGCATGCGTGCATATGTGCATGTATTCATGTGTGCATGTGTGCATGTGTGCATGTGTTCATGTGTGCATATGTGCATGTGTTCATGTGTGCATGTGTGCAAGTGTGCTAACATCATGTACAGATTGTAAAATGTGTTTCCTGTCTCCCTCTCACAGGTGCTGAGGTTGTGTTGGTTGAGTGCAGCAGGGAACCTGAAGACACTACCACAAATAGTGTAGATGATGAAACATGTGTTGTGGCACAGGCAGGTTTGACAGGATCTGCCATTGTTCTGCCAATCGACAGTACACAGCTTTCCACACCATCTTTGCGCACATTCATACTGCCAATACATCCCTCATCACCAATGGCCTTAGCTGAGGGACAGCATACAGTAGGCATTGACCAGGATAGTGTGGTATCTATGGCACATGCAACCCCTCACAGCAGCCATATCCAGAATCCTGGGACGGTACCACATAGGCAGATGTCCAGGGGTTCTCGTGGGAGCACCGCTAGTCGTAATGCCCCTGGCAGAAGTGCCCCCACAGGTCTTACAACCTCAGGTATGGTCCGGGCTGTAATGCAGGCACAGGCACGTATGGAACGGTACACCAGACAGGGACTGAGGGCGCAGAGGGCCCATAACACCACTATCAGTGACAGTATCCGTGACCTTGCGGGTGCAGTGCATCACTACACCAAGGTCATTGATAGACATTGGGGGGAGACATTAGACATCCTCTGTAATGTAATGTCCATGTGCCAGGACAGTGCAGGACGGCCGAGACATCGACTTGGACGTATGCCAGCAACATCATCAGCTGGCAGTCGATGCAGACTACACACAAGTCACAGCCACTCCCGTAGTGGCAATACCAGCCCCAGCAATGTTGGAGCAGGACTGTCAATAGACCGTCATAGAAGACCATGTGCACGTGGCTCTGGCCAGTCCCAGCAGGGACATGGGTCCAGTCAACATGCCTCTGCCTCTGATGATAGCACACAGTCTGGCTTAGTACCCGATAATGTCTGTTGCACCCCTGCCAGGCACAGGTACTCTGTCTGTGGCCAGAGACGGTGATCTGTACAGCCTGGCATGTACAGTCTGTGGCTGTCTCACAATCTCCCGTATATGGCAGCCACATGGTGGAACTGTGTGCATGCAGACACACATACATAATCCAAACACCTAGGGATAATACATACACACGCACATCACATCAACATTGACCCATGCTGTACTGTTGTCCCTCACACACACACACACACACACACACACACACACACACACACACACACGCACGCACACATACATGTCGATTGGATGGGTCAATGTCAGGCTCTGGCAAACCAACAACACACCCTGTGCATATGATGAAATTGTGCTACCTCCTGTCATCTGTAACATTGATGCAGGAACAGGCTAACATGGTGCTGATGCACAGGGTGACTTTATAGCAGTGTAGCAATGTTAGCCTGTTGTCAACAGTACAGTGTAATGATATCCCTGTAGGTATATCTGAGCAGGCATGATGCATTAAAGCTATGATAATCAATGTAGTATTCTTTGCAACAGTGTTAATTCCAAAGATGTATTGTCCACCCATGTGCCACTTGGCTGATGTGTGTAGTTTTGGCAGCATGTGTTGGTGAGTGGACAGTACGTGTGTGATGTGTGCAGTACAGATTTGCAGGTGTACATTTGTGAACATGGTGGAGGTGCACTGTCTGCATGTACGTGCATAGTGAACACATGGGAAGGGTGACATGCCCTGTATTACACAGTGTCGAGACTTCATTGTTTCTATTGGTGGCCAGTATGCATTTTAATACACATACGTTTTAACTTGGGTACACATGTGTGTATGACATGGTTTGACACTATGCTGTGGGTGATACTGTTACTATCTGTCATTGGTTTGCCTTCTGGTAGTGTACACAACCTAACAGCCTGACCATGACCAGTCGTTAGATGATGTCTTGACAACTAACACACAGATGTAGGAAACGCAGTAGCATTTGGATCTGTCCGGTACTGTACTATGCCAGTAACCAGTGGTATTGACCGCCACCCATTCCTGGGACCACTCCTGTCTGGCATATAGCCATCTTAGGTACAAGCAAACACACTAGGGATATATATCCGTCCACATCTGGAAATGCATACAGTGACCTACAATGCATTCTCCAGATGAGACACTTATCCTCCACAAGGGTATCATACAGACAGATACCTGTTGTCCAACCCATGCTGTAAAGCTGTAAGCCAAATATAGCATAGTCATCCACATTTGTTAAACATAGTACCCCGACAGTACCACATAGGTAGTAGCCCCAAACATGTAGAACGGGTAACGATGTGTACATACAACCAAGTGTTATGTCATCTGTCCTTTGGTATTCACATTTCCATTGGTATTCTGAAGCCCCTCGGTGTATCACATAACCAATAAGGGGTCTGTATGCATATACCCAAAGTTGTTGTACACCTATAATGAATGTCCATTATTGACAGACTTTGTTGTGTTTGAACATGTCTGAAATATACCCAAGGCATGAACCCTCACTCACACTATTCTATAGAAACTGTCATGGGTGTGTGTGACACAGATGACCTAGGCCACAGATCACTACAGTGGCTGGCCTTGTCACAAACATACATATGTGACCAAAGGTCTGAGAAGCAGCAGCACAATCTGTCATAGGTAACATATATATTCATGTAGAAAGCAGGCTTCACACATATGAACTAATTGAGGTCACATGTACATATATGTATTTGCCACACAGATACCTGAAGTGTACAATGCACATACTGTTGTTATACTGATATGTCATACAGTAGTAAAAGCTAAACACACAACACATCCACCAACAGTATCACACACACCCAACAGTTGCAGGATTCAAACCCCTACCTAACTATGTTATGTTACTAGAGAGATGCACATTAACATGATGTGTTATATGCTTTACTGAGGGTTTGCATTTTCACTGCTATATTTGTAGGATGCTGACATCATCAGATGTTCCAAAAAAGAATGTAACACTTTTAAGGTGTTTTCCTAGTCTCCAAAAAGGACAATACTCTCAGAGGAAATCACACAGAAACATAACCCTCACACGCACACAGCAATTGCAGGATTCAAACCCCCTACCTAATTATGTTATGATATTAGAGAGATACGCATTAAGACAATGCGTTATATGATTTACTAGGAGTTTTCATTTCCACTGCTATATTTGTAGGATGCTGACATCATCAGACTTGCCAAACAGGAATGTCACACTTTTAAGGTGTTTTCCTAGTCTCCAAAAAGGGCAACATTCTCAGAAGAGATCACACAGAAACATACCCCCACACGCACTCAGCAATTGTAGGATTCAAACCCCTAGCTAACGATGTTATGATACTAAAGAGATACGCATTAACATGATGCGCTATATGCTTTACTGGGAATTTTCCTTTCCACTGCTATATTTCTAGGATGCTGACATCATCAGACTTGCCAAACAGGAATGTAACACTTTTAAGGTGTTTTCCTAGTCTCCAAAAAGGGCAATACTCTAAGAGGAAATCACACAGAAATATACCCCCACACACATTGCAAGATTCAAACCCCTACCTAACTATGTTATGATACTAGAAAGAAATGCATTAACATGACACGCTATATGCTTTACTGGGAATTTTCATTTCCACTGCTATATTTGTAGGATGCTGACATCATCAGACTTGCCAAACAGGAATGTAACACTTTTAAGGTGTTTGCCTAGTCTCCAAAAGGGCAATACTCTAAAAGGAAATCGCACAGACACATGCCCCCACACACACACACTCAGCAATTGCAAGATTCAAACTCCGACCTAATTATGTTATGGTACTGGAGAGATACACATTAGCATGACACACTATGTGCTTTACCGGGAGTTTTCATTTACACTGCTATATTTGTGGGATGTTGACATCATCAGACTACACATGGTAATGTGTGTGCACTTAGTTTTATGCAATCCCAGGACTAAGACATGGGGGACAGCAGGTGTTACTAGCTTGAACAGGACTCCACAATTCTTATCTTGTGTGATCTATCTGAGGCCCAGTTGCCAATCCATCCAATGACAATACATATTTATGCACAGGTTATTGATTTTGTGGATACGACATGTGTTTGAGATGTTGGAAAAGGCCTGTTCTAAGTGTATGTGGGATGTGTGTAGCTCATTTCATTCATGTATGTCCTGGGTGGCTACCTTGCAAACAGTCTAGCAGGTTTGGGAAACATTATCTGCCCATGAACAGTCCAAAGTTGGTAGGGTTGTGTGTTTATAGGCTTCCAATAGCTCTGTTTCTGACTTCAATCCTGATGGACTCCATGGCCTTGCAGATCAGACTTCATTGGCTTATAAGACTATAGTTCCCATGGTCTGTTGTGCACCAACAATTGTGTAGTGTGCCATATGTTGCTGTAACCCATTCAACAGTTTCATATCCTGTAGAGAGGGTGAGGCTCAACAGACTGTTCAGGTGCAGGCTCTGTTTGTTCTGTAGTTCACTTATGAAACATATAGGGGCACAATGTAATCCAATTGATGCCATGTTTTCAGCTTTGGAAGGAGCTCTTTACCCATTCTGCATGTGATATCTCCTGGTATGATGATAGGGCCTTTTGTCAGTGGGAGGTGGGTATGTATGTATGGGCCTGTCTGACAGGATGTTGCCATTGTCAGTCATTTACAGTTGGCCCTGACACAGGACATATATGAGTGTACATTGCTATTTATGAAATAGCTGAAGGTAGTGTCATGGTTCTGTATGGACTCTTTCGTAGATAATCTTTCCATGACCTGGACTGGATAGTGTTTGCAGTGCACATTGTTTATTGATGATACTGATTTGTGTTTTTTTTTCTTTGCTTTTCAACTTTCTATGACCAACCTAAGTATCTGTAGTACATATTTGATTATGACAGGGTTCTAATATATTATATATGTGTCTGTTGTCATATCACTGTGTGCACAAGTCAAGATTGGTGAATTGTGAGAGGTTCCTGGGTTAACACATGAAACTGCCTAATATGTGTGGCCCACTGCTGTACTCACACATGGCCTAAGTGTGTGAGCATGCCCAGTTTGGCCTTTCAGTATGTTGTTGCCTGACATTTGCCTCATTTATTCAAGTGTGTGAGCATGCCCAGTGTGACCTTTCAGTATGTTGCTGTGTGAAGTCCACTACATTTGTTGACGTGTGTGAACACACCCAGTATTAACATTTATACTATACATGTGTTGTAAATCGAGTTGTATTTGTAATGCAGGGCTCACCTTTGTGTCATAACTCTACAGGGATTATGCTGTGCCTGTGGGGTTTCCAGGAGACACTTTGCATAGACTTATCAACATTTATTCCTACAGGCTGACCAGTGAAATGCTGTCATGGTGTAGTGGTTCAGTACTGTGACTATAGTGCACAGTATCATGGGTTCAAGGGCTGTCACTGCTTCATATTTTCATACTGGGCAGACCAGACTGCTTAAGGAACAGTAAAGCAAATATGACCATGTTTACCTCCTTTTGCTCAGTTATGCCCAACTTTGACCAAACTTGCACAGTATTGCTCAATGTTAACCAACATTGCTGAACGCTGCTCAACATTGCCCAAAGTTGTGCTACTTAGTGTGTGCAATTTTGTTTACATATACTAAATAGTGGTAAAAGCTGTTTAGCACTGCTTTATATTGCTTAACACATGGCAATCATGCCTCAGATGGTGCTGCAGGGCTGCCTATGTCGGATACACATATTACACTCCCTATACATGTTTGAAAACAGGTAGTGTCAAGTTAGACATCCCTTTTACTATATGTGCAAGTCAGAGAGAGGTATCACTTCCAGGGTTCCTACTGAGCCAGTGTATATGCTATGCGTTGCCTGTTTGCCAAGGCCAAAGCATACTGGGCACACCTTCTTCTGCCTACTGGGGCAGGCTCAGGTTGTTCTTCCTCCGAGTCATGCTCTGCCTGTGATGGCCTTGGCAATGGTGGGGGGGCTGTTTGGCCCGGCCCTATGTTGCTCCTGCTGCAGCTGTTTTCACAGGATCATATTATGTAGCATAGCACATACCATGACTATTTGGGTATGTGTAGCTGGTGAGTACTGCAAAGCTCCAACAGATGTGTCCAGGCACCGGAACAGTGACTTGAGCAGCCCAAACACACGCTCTATTACATTTCGTGTTTGTGCGTGTGCCTCATTATGGCGTTCCTGTTCAGGTATGTGTGCATTTCTGATGGGTGTCATCAGCCACGGCTCCAGGGCATATCCAGCATCCCCCACTAGGTGACCATGAGGGATGTCCCCATTGGCAAATGTCTGGTACAGCTGTGTCAGATGCCAGATATGGGAATCATGGTAGCTTCCAGGGCAGCCAGCACACACATTCATTATTATGCCCTGGGCATCACACACTACCTGGCAGTTGATGGAGGGGAAACCCTTGCGGTTAAAGTAGACCCTACCCCGCTCACCAGCTGGTGCTTTGATGCATATGTGCGTGCAGTCTATTGCACCCACTACCTCAGGGTATTCCGCTATTTGCTGGAAAAGACGCATATTGCTGGCCAATACCTCTCGGGAATTGGGGAAATATACATGATCAACAACATGTGCTGTCATGTCATTCAGGAACTGGTGCAGTACCCTGGATTCTGATGCCTGTGAAATCCCCATCATATCACCAGTTGGTCTCTGGAAGGTACCTGTTGCTAGTATTCTTAGGTCAACACATACCTTGGTTTCCACTGGGATGGGTTCCCCTCTGTTGGTTCTGTGTGTGAGGCATGGCCTGCACAGCTCAACAATTTGCTGCATGAGGTCTCTATCCACTCTATAGCGCTCCACTATCTCCAGCTCATGTAGCCCCTGGTAGGTTACCCTGGGCCTGTACACTCTTCTCCATCTCCTCACTGTGGGTTGCTCAGCAGCATTCTCATTGTCACCACTCTCAGCATGTTGCATATGTCACCTTATAACAGCAATGGCAGCCCCAAACATTTCTTTGTCTCAGTAAAGCTTTTTCAGTTTTTACTTCTATTAGCTTACTGCAGTGTTGCAGTGTCTCTGAGAAAAACATAGTGGAAAGTTGTTTGCAGAGTTTTAAGTGTTGGGCTGGGCTGGGCTAGTGTACTGCCTGCGTAATTGGCTGATTCTGATTGTTTTCATCTGCTAGCTCTGCTAGTTCTCCTTGGTTAACTTCCTACTATTTGTTGTGCTTCCTTTTCCCTTTCTGTTTATACAGGGGGCAGCGCCGCGCAAACATGCGCAAACACGCAGACACCAGCTCACACGCACGCACACATGCTTACACGGCCTAATACTTGCTGACTCTGGCTTAAACGCGTGCACACAGGTGCAAACGTGCATACACAGGTTTCAACAACCTTACACTTGCTTACTCTGGCTTAAACGCGCGCACACAGGTGCACATGCATGCACACAGTCTTACTTGGTTTTACATGCGCACACATGTGCGCATACACATTGCAGGCACGTCTACAAGAAACTTTAGTGTTATCCACGGCATACACCTTCAATTTCTTTCCTTTAGCTAAGATACCTGTTGACACGCCTCTTCCAGTGATGGGTAACTGACAGCAAACACATGCCACTCTGCTCCAATGACCTTACATTCTTTCATACATACCCCCCTCATGATGTCACCTATCTTCTACTCTGATACTTCCCTTATCCTACTCTTACACTCCACGGACTTTGCTCATTTGCCATATGAAATTGGGATTCACTATCCTTACCCTCATTTCCATAAGATTACCTACTAATGCTTGGTTACATCTCTTAGACTGAGCTTCCCCCATTAGCAACCTCTACTCAGTAGTCATGTTGTCTTCAGCCTGCCATTCACTTGCATGGCAGATGTATATTTATAATAATATGCCTATTTTTGGATTTTATTTATTTTTTGGGGGGTTTTTACAGCGCAGCACATTTGCGCAACTCTGCACTATGCTTAAACTTTGGAGATCGAGGTAAAAAAATATTATTTTTTTTTTTTGCAACGGGTAGAATTACCAATGGCCATATATTTGGCCATTGGCGTGCTTCCCCAACTGGATGCATCCTTTATTTGGAGCTGTCATGGCTCAGTTTTGCTATTTGCAGAACAGTACTCAGTTGACAACCAAGTACATTTCTGCACATAACACTACTCTTACTCGGACAGGTTAGGGTTTCCTGGATCGCACATTTACCTCATTTGCATAACTTTCTGCAGCAAATGAGGTAATTTGCATAACCTAGCCCTGTCCATGTAAGAGGAGTTTTAGGAGCTCTCTTGCACTCCCCTGCCGGCTGTTCCTGGATTGCTCGGCAGACATGTTGGCTGCATGGAGTCTTACTCTACTCTTAGACTCCGTGCAAGCCTTCATGAATCCGGCCCATGTTTTTACAGTGGTATGCGGCACATCAACAGTTACAGTGGAGAGAGCAAACAAAAAATACTAATTTAAAAATAAAACTAATTAATAGATTTGTGGTGTACAGCTGAAATTTGGAACATAGGTAGAATAAATTAATAGTAGACAGGCACAGTACATACATTGTAGATTAGCCAGTGTTTGTGAGTAAGATTGAAAACTATTATCAAGTACTCTAGATTTAGTATGTATATGTTATCCGCTTTCACTAGCCTGGGGAGCAATCATGGCACTGCCAACTTTGCTTGAGATGTTGCCTGATGAGGTCTTTAAAGGAGGCTTTGGATGATGTATTTTGAATGCTAGTGAGGACAGAGTTCCAAAGGAGTGTTTTTGCTAGGGCCTGCATCTTACTGCACCCCTGATAATTAAATATACTTATCAAGACTACATAAGGATTAAGCAACAGTGGATAATAAGGAAAAACTCCTTATCCCACTGCTAGCACTTTCTCACTAACAGCCAGCAACTCACAGAACCTAAACCCACATATGCTCAAAACTGAATACATTCTCACACACCCATGCATTCAAATACACACACGTTTTCAGATATACACATAAACACATATTCAAACACATATACAAACAATCCATTTTCAGTTTATCTTGCATACATCAACCAAAAAGGTTTGATGTAATGAAGAATAAAGTGAAAATGGACCATCTGCATTTTGACTACGTGAATGGCAATCCTCGGTCTATATCAAAACTGCATATCGCTAATTCAGCATTTAAATGCATTGAGCAGCTCTTTAGAGTTTCACAGCATGCTACTGGATATAAGGGAATTCCATTATAGATTCCCCAGGTATGCTATTCAAATACATATTATGTCCACCTTTACAACTTTTATTAAGTTGCATGTTTATAATATGTCTATCAACTAAAATGTGTGTCTAGGTAAATCAGACATTGAAGTACAATGACCACTTGCATTGTACGGGCATAATGTTTGATAGAAATTTTATATAGTTCTATTTAAGAGCATTCCATTAATTACCCAAACCACTCATATACCCCTTTATCCCTACTTCATCCTTCCTTGTCTCATTTTTTCATCCCTTTACTTACTGCCCCTTATTCATCCTACTTCCCACTTCTCCTTGTATCTCTCTCACACTTCTCCTTTCTATCCCTCTTCTCTTTGCATGCCTCCCATATACTTTCTCTGTCTTCTTCCCATGGTATCCTTTCTTGCAACTATTCTCACTTGCCTCTTCCATTGTCTTCAAACCTCTCGATATAATGATATGCTACTATGCCTGTAGCATAAGCCATCTCAGTCATTATGGCTACATCTTATCCATAAAACTCTGCTAAACATAATTCAATTTTTCTTCCATGTTTTGACATTGTTTACTGCTTCTTGAACTAAATGTTGTATCATATTGTTGCACCTGTAAATATGTGCAAGTGTGTGTGTGTGTGTGTGTGTATGTGTTTATATATATATATATATATATATATATATATATATATATATATATATATATATATATATATATCATATTGTTGTGTCTGCAAATATGCTTTGTTAATTTCTTATGTGATCCTGTTCACCCAGGTTGAGCCTGTAAATGGTCCACTGGATCAATGCACTACCCCAGTAAGCAAATAAATAAGTATTTTCATGTGCGGTTGACATCTTTTGGACTAGCGATTATATTTCTTTTGTGTTTTTCTTTCTTTTATTTTTATGTTTTCTTGGTGAATTCACAGGTTAAGTATTGTCTGACATCAGCACTGTGGACCTCCCTCTGCCTAATGTTGGAGGAGCAGTAGCCTCTGACAATGATGGTGGTGATAACTAGGCACAGTCTTGGATTGCAGAGGGTAGGGTGGAGACAAGACTTGGAGCTGCAACACCCCCTTCTCACAGTATCGACACAATGATTATGTTTATGCATACCCATGAAGCAGACCCATTTGAGACTGGACATGTTATTGGGACACAGTTGACCAGGGTAGTGTTGTTAACACAGATGTAGAGATGGATGAAACTCCCTAATCCTTTGCAAGGGTGAATTACCACATGGTGGGGGGGGGGTCAGTAGAGGTGCTCAGAGAAGGCATACTTACTGTCCTCTCCTGATGTTGGTTTGCCAGTATCTGCCACCCAACATATGTGCAGGGTCATGGTGCAGGCACCGGCAAGTTCCATCAGGGCCTCAGAAGAGATAGATTATTGCATGTCATGCATTCTATTGTACGAGACTGCATGAATCATGTTTGTGACTCCTTGGATAAGACGAATGACACATTAGACTGTTCAGCATCTATTCTGGATCATCTCCTGGGGTAGTAGCAGCATCTATAAGGCTGGTCTGCTGGTACATTGTCAGATGTCAACCAGTGTGGCTGTGGACATGCTAGATCATACTCCCACTGTGAAATCTGTGATGGATGTGCCCATACCTGGACATTGGTGTCCACGTGGCTATAGTTGTAGATGCAGTCATGATGACAGCTAGGCCAGCAGATATCACTCACATTCAGGTAGCACTCCAATTTTTAGCTAGTGTCATGGAACTATCAGTACAGCTCCTAGCAGAGGTAGTTCATATGGTCAGACACATCCACAATTAACTCAATCCAGTACCATGCACTGCTCACACCTATCCAGGATGCCAGGGCATAGTTCTAGTACACATGCTGTGGTTGTGTCTCTGCAGACTCACACACAGTGCACCTCATGTTGCCCCTGTCACCACACACACACACACACACACACACACACACACACACACACACACACACACACACACACACACAAAACTTCATTGCATCTGGAGATACTGACCCTGAGAGTACCTAATCACTATAACCTCATGTCTGACACTCACACACCACACTGTGCAACTGATGATGACAGCACCCTACCCTTTGGCAGTCAATGATCTAGAGTTACCTATGTGTGATACACAGCGTGGCCAGCTAATGCTTGTTTAGTCAAAAAGTCATGTTTTCATTTGGATGTGTAATAATTTCATATTTTGTTTAGTCTGCTTAACTTTAGTAGTAGCAATTGTGTGGGACAACTTGCTCACCATCTTGTGCAGCATGCTGAGTCTGCCCTGACCTCTGGTGGGGTGACTGGCTTGGGTGCTTATGTCTGATGTTCATGGTAAGCAGACAATACATAGTTTAGGCCAAATAAATTTTTTTTCTGCTATAGGACTGAATTGTTGCCATTTGCATCTTAATTGATTTGTTTTTGCATAACTCTCAGCTGCCTAGATATTTGCAGAATGTCCACATATTTGCCTCATATTTTGGTCTGCCCCTCATAAAACATTTGGTTTTCTGGCAAATCACTGAGAATTAAAGTCACTAAATAATGATATACATTTGCTTTTTGGAATTCATATCTGTCAAAAATGCATGCTAACACAAAACCTGTTGTTCTAGCAACTTTCTAAATTTATAAGAGAATTTTTTTCAGTCTGTCCCTATTTTTGAGCCTTTATTCCCCCATTATTTATACTTTGTTTAGACTTCTTGTGCTAAGAGGTCAAGAGGTCTGTTCTGTACTCATAAGGTTGTACAGATATGTTTTTAACAAGAAAAATCTATTAAATTATCACTTATGACACAGGCAACCATACATTTATATAAATGAAAACAAAGCATTTTGACATATTTTCAGTTGCAAATCACTTTTAATCTATCCAGCTGTCGTCAGTCAAACATTACATAGCTCATTAAATCCCTACCTTCTATTAAACATCATTTCTTCTCCAAAACATTATTCTGCATATATTGTTCCCACAATCCCCATTTTTCCCAATGTCATTTTCTCATAATATTTTCTAATGATCCCACTTCCAGTTGTTTTATCTCAGTTAATATATTCATTACTTCTAGTACAGTTTGTTTAGACTTTGATTTCATTTTCTAGTAATTAAACTCAACAAGGCCTTACTATTTCTATTCCAACTGCGTATCATAGCTAAAAAATAAATTCCTTGGCTACACCAATTTATTCACCCAATAATTCTGAGAGTAATCTGCTAGTAATTTTTAAGGTTTGCCAGCTCTTTACACTCCCAAAAATATGTCCTCAATTATCTCTTTCTTCCCCATCACACCTCCAGCATTTGCAATCTACCAGAGGAGAATTCTTTGGAATCTTCTTAGGTATAAAATACCCATGTAAACAGTTAAAAAGCAAAGATCCTAAATCTTCTGGACTTGATTGCATTTTAGGAACCATACATATATCCTCCCTTTGTTTCTTCATTAATTGCTTATCCAGTCTCTCTTCCCAGTCCTTTCTAACCTCCTCTGATTGGTTCATATACTTATCAAGGTTGTATAGATATATTGATCGTCTGCCTACCTGTGCATATGATACTAATATTGAGCTACTCCCTGTGAGATTATGTGACATGATCTTATTATGCCTTATGAACAGGGTTCAGCAAAATGTGTAGGAAAGTAATGTGTGTTGCATTTGAATGCGTCAGTTAGTGTGTGCATTTACTGGATATATCATGGATTATGACATTCTTGTGTAGATTTATTTATTTAATTTTATTTAACATTTGTTGACCAGGAATGTCTGACTAGGTTCCACAGAGCCTGTTTTCAGCGGAGGCCCAGGGAGAAATGCTCCAGATGCATGTCTTTGGAATGTGGGAGGAAACCGGAGTACCCGGAGAAAACCCACGCAAACACAGGGAGAACATGCAAACTCCACACAGAAGGTACCCCAGCCGAGAATCGAACTGGAGAACCTCTTGCTGTGAGGCAACAACGTTAACCGCTGCACCACTGTACCGTCCATGTCATAGATGTCATTGATTTTTACTTAATGCCTACTTCTATTTGTGTGCTGTAGTATTTCTTCATTACAGATTCATCACTCACCTTTGCTAGTGCTGCTGATAACATATAACATCCTAGCTTGAGGTTACCTGTGTTTGATGTTCACAGTAGCCAGCCATTTCATGGTTAAGCAAAGTCTGGTTTGGAAGTATGCATATTTTTATCTGTTAAGTTGTGAGTATATGTGCAATTCACCATTTCTTAGCTAGTGCCATGGCATATTGTGCATGCTTCTATCTGCCATGATTGTCCTCAGGTGCTGTTCCTCATCTGACTCCTCATCTCTGTTGGCTGCCCCTGTCATTGTTGTTGGCAGCTGTGTTCCCTATCCTAGTGTACCCTGCTGCAACTATTCTCCAAGTTTAATCTGATGTACGACTGCAGGCACAGCCAATATTTGGCAGTGGTGACTGTGCCATATTGCTGGGTATCTCTAGATGTATCCACACAGCAAAACCATGATTTGAACAGCCAAGATACATTCTATATGATATTTCTAGTCTGGGCATGTGCATTGTTGCAAACTTACTCTGTGGGTTGCGTGGGTTTGTCATAGGACTCATAAGTCAAGTTTCATATCCTGCTGTCTCCACTTGAGGTCCTTGTAGGAAGTTGCCCCTTTATCCATAAGACAGGTCGCAGACATGCCATATGTGAGAGGCATTGAAACTGCCTGGGTGGCATGCACACACCTTATAGAGGATACTTTGTGCATTAAAGATAACCTGACAGTTGAAGGAGTGATACCCATTCTCCTTCCCTGTTCACCAGGTTGGGTTTTTATTTCAATGTGAGTGCAGACTATGGCCCTCAGTATGCCAGGTAAATGGGCTATGGCACAGAAATGTTGCATAGTGTTAATTCTCTGCTCTGAAGTACATGGAAGTACGTGGAAACTTGATATGTTCTCCACACAATGAAGTATGGCATAGAGGAACTGCTGGAGCATTCTTGAGGTAGACGCCTGTGAAACACCCACTGTGTTGTCTGTAGATCACAGAAGATTCCCTGTAGCTAAAATATATACATAGAACTGCACATACCTTAGTATCCATGGGGATGGGTGCTACATGATTCCCATAGGGCTGTCAAGTGTCCTGTATGGTGTCCCTGTCCATCCTATAGTGTTCTAGCACATCAATTTCATGTAGTCCTTTGTAGGTCAAACATGCTATAAAAATTATACTCCTTTCTGGCTGACATCTGGCAGGAGCATCTTGTATGAGACCCTGTTTACACTACAGATTTATAATGACTGCGGCAAGCCCTAATGTTTTTAAAGATTTCCTGTGCTTTATTCCAGCATGTGTTGGAATTCTGAGGTAAAGGGAGTGCAGCCTACTTGTGTTTGTTTTATAGTTCTGAATAGCTCCACCATGATTTTTTGCTTCATTACCATACAGCACAGTTGACTGTATGGTCATTAATATATTCTACTGCTCTCCCTTCTTTTGCAGTCATCTGCGATGTGTACTGTTTTTCCTAAATTGCAAATTCCTTCTTCATTGCAGCTTGCCACACATGAACTTAGTGTGACAAGCAAGCATTCATGAATCAAGGCCAGAATAATCTACCTAACAACATGTACCAAGCATGGAATCATAAATTTTATTAAATGACTTCTGCTGCTAGATTTTAATCCTATACCACATGTACATAAAATATTTTTCTGGCATTTTTGTCCCAGTTATTGATTAAATCCAATAATGTAACAAATGCAGCACATTTCCTGTATTATAAAGTCCACTGATGGAAGTGAGTTATAACGTTTCACTTAATTGAAATTTATATAATGAGTCAGATTTATGATCTCTACTTCTTCCTTCTTATTTAAATGTTTCTAAAATCATATTTATTTTATTAGAAGTGGATAAAAGCCAATACAGCCTTCTGATGATCCATCTTGTATTTAGAAAGAGCACTACATTTCCAAGAGCTCTGGGAAATCACTAACATATAAAGAAGGTCATTGCTTTCATTGCTTAAGTTGATGTTTATCCCACATAAAATGTGTCTCTTATACACATAGCTAAACAAATTACTCATTCTGTGTAACAAGTGATGACTTCCTTAATTTGATATGTTTATTTATATTAACAGACAAACAAAAATATATTTATACATAGAACGATCACATGAGAAACTTCCATATGGCTTACTTTCTGAAAAAGACTGAATGTTTCTAACTCTATGGTGATTTGTATAGCCTATGTTCTGAAGCTCTGGTAGTGACTACTGTTTTTATTAGATTATTGACCCTATATACAAGTGTGTCAGTGACAGGTTTATCTAAAACATTCAAGGAGGAGAAATGCATCCCACTTAATATATCAGGAGAAATCTATACAATTCAGACAGGAGCTAATCAGCCATTGAAAAGAGAGTGTTTTGGAATAAAGCAGACCTTATGTTCTTTGAAGATGTACTAACTGGGTAAACATTTTAACTAAGTAACTGGTCTCAGCCTCTAGAATAACTAAGCATACAGCTATAGGATAATACTATTTGTTATAGTAATCACTACCATGCTACTCTGAAAGGGGACCCTTTACCTTTTGGCACAATTTTAAACAGGTCTGTTTTTAGCCTTGTCACTTCTTTCCAATATTTTTAGATACTTCTGATAATATTCTGTCACAGACAAAAAAGAATAAACAATAAAGAAAATTTCAGCTCAAGAAACACAGTATTTACAATATTTCATAAATAAATACAATTCTAGCTTTCACAATAAATGTACTTTAGCAGGCATCTAAATTAAACTATCAACCCAACATTTAAATATACTAAAACCAAGGTCATACAATTCTGATGTGGGTTCCCCACCTCTTTATATTGAGAAAACAGACAAGCAATTAAAAGAAATAATTTTCAACAATTATTGGGTGTGCAAAGGGGAATTGAAACATTATTAGAGATACTGATAATGCACATTTTTAATGCACAGTTTTACTAATGGTTTATGACAATAAGGTGATAGGGGGATTTGAAGTCGTATTCCCCTCCTATCTTTCCTCTCCACTAGCCACCATGCCTTCCACTGTCTGATCATTGCTATCTCTCCTCTGCAGGCTCTGGCTTCCCCTGCTCCATCCCCATCCACTATTCCATCTCTCATACCCTCCTCTAATGTTCTCAACTACCTCACTTCATCTCAACTTCAAATACATCTTCAACTACCTCACTCCTGCCTACTTTCAACACCACTCCTACTACCTCCCCAGACTCCACTCTACTCCTACATTCTTCCATGCTATGCCCTTAGTTCTTCTCCAGATCATTCCACCATTTCAATGATCACCTGCTTAATAAACTGTTTCAGATCACTGTAACATCTAATAGGTCTATGAGTATATTACTGCGCTTGAGTAACAGTCTCTAGCCAGTGGATGGAGAACCCCTTTCACTACTAAGTATCATATTGTATGTATACAAAGTTGTTATTGCTTGTATCATTGGCTACTGTATGTTATATCAGTTATTCTGCAAGTAACTATCTTGTTCATATTTACCTTATTTGCTATTGCTTGTATTATTACTATTATTTGTATTATAATTGTTCTTCATGTGCTCTGTTGCTATTTCTTGTGTGGAGCTTTTCTCCCCGGGCCTCTGCTGAAAAATGACAGAGTCTAGCTGGAACTTCCAGGCAAACAAACTTAAATAAATAAATAAATAAATATTTGTAAATTCAGATTTAAGGCTGATAAGTACCTAAAGTTAAATGGGTGCGTGTCTATTAAATCTGTATTAAAACTGAGGTGATACAGAAGATAAGTAATGGCCAATTAAATTGATCAAAAGACCGTATGATTGGTAAACTAAGTCAACTGAAAGCTCAAAACATTGAATCAGCTTCTCCTCTTGAAGCTCACATCACAAAAAATTGTGTTTTGCGGGGGGGGGGGGGCAAACCTGCATATTACATATATCAGCTCTGAGATTATTCCACGGTGAGGAAAGGGAAAACATCAAAATTCAACAAAATACTGGTTTCTGCAAGAGAAACCCATTTGACATTCCCAGATTTAGTCTTCTTGGTTTCAATCATAAGGTCTATTGGTTTCTGCAAGAGAAACCAGTTTGACATTCCCAGATTTAGTCTTCTTGGTTTCAATCATAAGGTCTTGTGATCATATAAAATAGACCCTCAGTAGTCCCATGTACACACACACACACACACACACACACACACACACACACACACACACACACACACACACACACACACACACACATATATATATATATATATATATATATGAAAAAAATATATATATGAAAAAAAATATATATGTATACATATATATATATATATCTTGACTGCTGGTAGTCGATTTTAGTTTAAGTCAGTTTATGTTTTGTTAACACACTTTGGTCAACACAACACATGGTGAACTGTTATGCAAAACGAAACAATCCCCAGTGTTGGGGAATATGCCTTTTTCCCTGTGAATGTGTGATCACAAAGGTAGAATAAATAATTAGCAGGGATGTGAGGTGTACAAACATTATTTTAAACTTTGTATGGTCCAAGGGGTAACGTCACATGCACATGCACAGAGACTGGACCCAACCCAGTTTGGCTTTTTCAAGGGCAGATCATGACTACTCAGCCTGGTGGACTTCTTTCAGAAGGTAGGTAACCAAAGCAATGGATGAGGGCAAAATTGTTCACACTGCCTAGCTTGACCTGGCCAAGCATTTGACACAATACCCCACTTGGGCATTGTTGACAAACTCAAGAGGTTAGGTAGAAACTTATATGTCACCCAGTGGATAGCCAACTGGCTCACAGACAGGACCCAG
>NC_056736.1:434090437-434095315 GCF_019279795.1 Protopterus annectens | reverse complement strand
TAGTTTGCCCCATGTTTTTTTTTTTCCAAACCCTTTTTCCTTGGTGTCCTGTACAGTTCCCTGAACTGGAGAAAGGTTATTTCAATGATAAAGACCAAAAACAAAAAAAGATAGCTCTTCTTTCTACCTGAAATTGTAGTAAGTTGCTTATTACATACATAGAGTGTTTCAGTACTTCAGCTCTTAACAGCAAAGAGCATGCAATGCCATCATGACTTCCATAAAATCAGCACACAATGTTTGCACCCTCTAAGAGTTTGTATCCAGGGTTGCCACCTCCTTTGCCCAGCCTTATTTATGTTTATGCTTACTCCTGTTCATTGCGAAGGTATAATTGTGTGTATATATATATATATATATATATATATATATATATATATATATATATATATATATATATTTATATCTGAAGGTCAAAACCTGTCCTCAGTGCTTCATAGTTATACATCTTGTATGTAATATAAACTTGCTAAAATATGCCTGTACTGAAGAGTGAATAGGTTAAGCTTTTCCAGTCCCTGGTGATATTTCTGATCTTTAATGCTGTGCCATGTCAGACTCTAAGCCGGTCACGAGCGGTGTCCCACAGGGCTCAGTCCTGGACCCCCTCTTGTTCGGCATTTATTTTTCTGAAGTGCAGGCAAACATAGGGGGGTTGTGGCTGACAATATTTGCAGATGACTGCAAACTGGGCACCATAATTGACACTCCATCAGACACAGACATCCTCCAGAGAGGTCTCATAGAAATGGATAACTGGTGCCAGAGCCATGGCCTTAAGCTAAATGCCAAAAAATGTATAGTCATACCCTTTGGGAAAAACAAGGTAACCCCTAATTACCACATAGGTGGTAATCCATTAAACATGGAAGAAGTTATCAGGGACCTGGGGATCCAAGTTGACAGTAACCTCTCTTTTGACACTCACATTGCCAAAGTGGTTAGGAAGACCTTCTACATGCCCACCTGATCATGAAGGGATTCACATCCAGATCAGGAGAGGTCATTGTACCCCTGTACTCTTCACTCATCAGACCAATGATTGAGTACAACGCCCCATTCGGAATGTACCTTACCCGACACCTGCAGCAGTTGGAAAGACCCCAAAAGTTCCTCACCAAAAGGATAAAGGGGCTCAAACATATGTCATACGATGCCCGACTGAAGAAACTCCAGCTCTATTCAGTTGCATACCGTCTGCTCAGCGGTGATCTGTGCCTGACATACAAGGCCATGTCCAACCCGGAATTAATGGACATGCTCCACCTCAAAAAATCCAAATCCACCAGAGCCACGAGAGCAAGAGACTTAAACCTCAACATGGATATAAATAGGACGTGCTGGAGGGACAGATTCATCACCCAGAGACTCCCTACACTATGGAACAGAATCCCAGTCCATATGAGGCAGAGCCCCTCACTGACTCTGTTCAAGAGAAATCTTGACGAGTGGATGGGAGATCGTAGGTTTACCCCGGGAATCATCTCTGTATCACTGCTGGACAGAGGCACAGCAAACTAATGGGTATAGTATTCTCATCCTAAGGGGTGGTGAAAGCCACACACACTCTGGCTAGGCTTATAAATGCCCTAGGGCAGATAGCCTAGTATGAACCTATGAACCTATGAACCTATGAATGAGCTTTGCAAATTTCCACTTAACTGCCTTCAGGTTTTGAATCTGAACCTGAGCATACATAAAAAAAAGAAAGACAGAAGAAGCTTGGTCTGTATTGCTCATTAATTATAGGTGTGTTAATCAACTGGAATATTTTGCAGCTTCTAAGGTACAGTATTAGTTGAGACAATACAAAAAAATGAGCATTCTATCATGTTACCATTGTGTGGCTTACCGCATACAGTTCTTTGGTAGTAATTGGCAGCTAACTACTGCAGTATTAAACAATGACTCAGAGTATATATTGCTGCATGTTAATCATTTCCTGTGAAAAATGTGTACCTTTTATGATTTACCATAAGCATACCATCAGTATATTGACATGGCCAGTCTAGTCCATCACTTCTTAATGATACCCGTCTTGGTGCTAAGATCAGAACTCATCATCCTGTTTGCAATTATTTTTTGTATTCTGCTTCTTATCTCTTTTGTTCGAATTCCATAGATAACTGGGTTGAACAAAGGGGGAATCATGAGACATAATACTGACATGAAGAAGTGTACAAAATCTGAATCAGATATCCATCCCACTCGAGACTGTATAAATACAAGGAAACCTACTGTCAGATACAGAAATAATAGCAGGATATGTGTTATGCATGTGTTTAATGCCTTCAACTTAACACCTTCCGATGCTCTATAAGAAACTTTCAAGATATGTATATATGAGTAAAAAATAATAGCGATCGTTATGATGCTATTACATACTGATACAGATGTTTCATATATGTTGTTTGTTGTCACATCTACACATGATAACCTTAAAAGGCTTTTGGTATCACAGCAGATATTTGGTATAATCTTGCCACATATAGGAAGTCTTAAAGTTAGCAAAGAAAATGAACCAACAATGAGAAAAGAATACAACCATGGCAGTATTAGAAGAAGGTGCACCCTGACCTTTGTCATGAGAGCTGCATATCGCAAAGGGTTACAGATGGACACATACCTATCATACGCCATTATTGCAAGGCAAGCCATTTCATTAAAACCAGATATGTATAAGAGATATGTCTGAATAAAGCAGCTCGTGTAAGAAATGGTTTTAGTTTCTGACAGAACATCTACTAGGAACTTTGGAAAAATTGTAGCACTCCAATATATTCCATTTAAGCACAAATTACAAACAAACATATACATAGGTTCATGGAAAACGTCATTCTGGCCAATCAAAGCTATAAGAAATATATTAACAAGGGTTATTAATAAATAAATTATAGCACAGCCTACAAAATAAGAATATTTAAAATGATCAATTTTATCAAAGCCAGCAAGTATGAAAAAAATTTCACTTGAAGCATTTTTCATTTTTTATACTTTTCTTTTTAGAAATGAAGTATGAAATTTGACCCGAGGGTTAACATATAATACATTTAAAAAATTGGCAATGGCACTTGAAATTATACATTTTTTAAATGAAAGTACAGATATAAAGCTTATTGGTATATTTTCAGTAAATCAATGTTTAATGTACAAAGTTCAGTGGAGGTGACTGTATCAGCTCTCGATTTTCTTTATAAACCATAGCTTTTTTTTACTTGCAGAAGGATCTACTTGCAACTATATCTGTTAATGTTATATTTAAAAGAATATTAAAGATGCCAGAATATGAAAAAAATATCTCACAAAATTCCCTGTACATTCACTTACCTAGCAGCATTAAAAAGTGAGTGCATGTGTACAAGTTAGCAACTGATCATCATGAAACTGTTTCAAGAAAAACAAATAATTTAATGTTCATATTGTCTGCTTAAACTAAATACATTTATAGAAAACAATACTTGTCAAAAGTATAGATGTGAGTGAAATGTGTGCAGTACAATAAATAGATTACTGAGTACTGTGATGCACTGGAATTTATACATTATGTCTGCCTTAGGATTATAAAATATTAGTTATTGTAGCATGTCTGGGGAATATTTGTTACAGCATTTCCCTTGTTCTTAAAAGAGTTGGTTTAGTTAATTGCTCCCAGATGTAGTAAATGTAAACAGAACATCAAAACTCGGAATGATTTAACTCAGTAGTGTTCTTTGTTGTGCTTAAACCTTTGTGACTTGTGCTTCAAATTAAATCTTAACATAACTGATGATGCATTTACACAATGAAATCAAGGTGATTTAACAATCATTACTCAGCAGAAAAATGTATTTATAATCCATAGGCTTACTGGCTACCATGATGATATTAATCATAAACCTACCTTCAGATCATAAATGGTACTACAGTAAATATACATATCTCTTAATCATACCTTGCATTTTAAGGAAACTACATATTTGTAGCCAAGCATATTACCATTAAAAAAAGAGTGCATGTACTGTGCAAGTCTATTGTAGCTGTGTTGGTTATAGATTGCAGTGCTTTGTTTCCCATTTACCATTTTGTGTATTATTTAGTCTATTTTTCTACAACATTTCAGGTGCCAATCTTTTTGAAGCTATTACTTGTCAAGGACTGACATCATCTTTAGTTGTTTATATCTGAAGTGTACTAGCTGGGTACATGCTTTCTGATACATTTTGGCATGACGTATCCTCCAATGATTAAGTAAACATAAAATTGATAGGATTTTCTTCAGTTAACCCCCTACTCTGGAAATACAGCATCACTCAGCTTTCTTCCACAGTGCCATTAAATTTAAATATGCTAAAGATTTTTTTTGTTAATAATTATTGTGAAGCTTGTTTTGACTGATATACATTTAGGTCGCATTAGCTCTTCGTTGTGCTTTCCAAGCTATATAGCAATTGCTGCAGTGTTGTACTTTAGACCCTTATAGTCATGCTAAGTGCAACAACAAGGAAATGGCTAACAGAAGCACTTGCCCACACTGTGAGTGTTCCAGTCTCTAATTGTCAAAATTTAAAAGACTCTTTTTTTTATTGTGTTTGAATTTGTATTTATTAGCACAGCTTAGTGAACCAGAGACAGTCTACTAACAGTTGCATGCAGTTGTCCTCTGGCTGTGTTTTTTTTTTTTTGGAAATATAAATTTGAAAGTTTCAGAGGTGCATTTTCCTGTTCGCAAGTTCACTGCATCTGGGAATTGTAGTCCTACTCTCTTTCCTTATGACTGTCCACCAATGCTGACAACTCCTGATGTAAAGTAATCACATAAATTCTTATTCATACAACATCTTATACTAAAAATCACCGTACATAGTGCAAATAATTCTCTTTTCAAACTTGTACAATAAC
>NC_056736.1:434062937-434087937 GCF_019279795.1 Protopterus annectens | reverse complement strand
GCGCAGCTCCCGGCGCATGTATGCTAATTACCCCATGCACAGCAGTGTAGCATGCAAATGAAGGTATATAGCGATTCACGTAGTGGTGCAGGCGTAGCGTAAGCATGAAGAAATGTAAACCAAAAAAAGGTTTACATTTTGTCAAACATAAAATCGGAGCCAAGAAAGCAGACCAAACTTACGTATTATAATGTTAATATATGCCAATGGCTAAATATATAGCCAATGGCATAAAAAACATGCACAACACATAAAAAATAACATTTAATGTCATGGCCACACTAACACAAAGTAAAACCGCAGTGCATCTGTGTGCAAATGGGATCACAAGGAAAATATATTTAGATGTCATAAAACTGCAATGTAGCACAATTCATGATATCCCCATAATAGTCAGTGGCATGCATGCTACACCACAACCATGGCGCAAGGGTTGCTAATGGTCTGTGACAGTGTTCTGTGCGGTAACTAGGAATTAGTAGTCAATGCCATGCAAATGAGTCAAGTAATACTGAATCACAAACGCCCCACCAGCAAAAGAATGTACCACATGGCATAGCGGTAAAACACCGAGGAGTGGCCTGGAGGTAAACATGACATCAAGAGAGGGGTGCACCACCGTAGCTGTAAGCACATTGGATCATTGCTAATCTGGGTTGCCTGTTGCTAAGCAAAGTCACAGGATAGGGGTGTGGAAGTAGCCATAGCTTTGCTTAGCTGAGAGCACACAAGGTAACCGAAAGTTCATGTGAACATGGATGAAAACACGCTTGAAACCTGGTAAACAGCTGTGTGTGGTGCGCACCACAGCTGAAACAGGAAGGATATGGGAAGACAATAAGGAAATGCTGCAGCATGGTAATTGGAGTACAAATGAGTAATTAACACCTAGGAACTCACAGTGGGCCATAGACAACAGCTAGCAAGGATGCTAGCAGCTACCTGCAGAACAGGAAAGGGGAGGTGCCATACAGCAAAGAAAAGAGAACTGTCACAGCAGAACAAAGGAAACTTGCAGTAGATCAGCTACATAACACATTTCCCAACACAATCCTGGGTTGTGAAAGCACAAAACTAGAAAGCCAGCAGCTGGATGCATGCCTGACAATGGGAGGGGAATTGGGTTGAAAACTGAAGTAAAGGGCAATAGATGAATCACGGCAGCCAAGCGTAAGTCAGCACCAAAAGCCCCACAATAGCAGTACCTGCTGTAAAACCAATAATTAAGATAACCCACAGCTGGAATAGCACAAATACACCCAATTACACCAGCATCATCCATTGCACAATAGTATAAGGTGTGAAAGCCCCACACACACACTTGTGTATTCCCAGACACTCTGCACCATTGGTGTATACAGACGGGGAACTTTTAATAAGTACATGTTAGGGGCTGCCATAGCTTTAATTCACCAGCATGTGTTGGAGACTGATGGTGGTGTGGAGGATGATGCTGACAACCATCTCAGGCACCGGAGGAGGAGAAGAGTGTTCAGACCCAGGGTAAACCACCAGGGTCTACATGATCTGGAGATAGTAGAGCATTACAGGGTGGACAGGGACATCATACAGCAACTTGTTGAGCTGTGCCAGCCATGCCTCCGAGCCAGAAGTAACAGAGGGGAACCCATCCCAGTGGACACAAAGGTATGTGTAAGCTTGAGAATACTAGCCACAGGTACCTTCCAAAGGCCAACTGGGGATATCACGGGGATCTCACAGGCATCAACATTCAGGGTACTCCACCAGTTCCTGGATGCCATGTTACCACATGCCAATGAGCACATATACTTCCCCCGAACACAGGAGGAGTTGGCCAGCAATATGCATCTCTTCCACCATGTGGCAGACTACCCAGAGGTACTGGGTGCAATAGACTGCATGCACATACACATCAAGTCACCACCCTGTGAGCAGGGTAGGTGCTACATAAACCGCAAGGGATACCCCTCCATCAACTGCTAGGTTATGTGCAATGCCCAGGGCATTATCATGGATGTATGTGCTGGCAGCCCTGGAAGCTATCATGACTCCCACATCTGGCATGCTTCACAGCTGTATCAGGTATCTGCCAGGGGGGACATCCCATATGGCCACCTGGTGGGGGAAGCTGGCTATGTTCTGGAACCGTGGATGATGACTCCCATCAGAAATGCACACACATCCATGCAAGAATGCCATAATGAGGCACACGCAGAAACAAGAATCATCATAGGACATGTGTTTGGGATGCTGAAAACATGGTTCCATTGCTTGGACATATCTGGTGGAGCCTTGCAGTACTCTCCAGGCACGTGTGCCCACATCTTCATAGTATGTGCCATGCTACACAATATGATCCTGCGGAAACAGCTGCAGCAGGGACAGAATGGTGAAGGCCCTCACAGCCCACCACCATTGCCAAGGGACCCACAGGCACAGAGGGACTCAGACCACGACCACCCTGTGTTAGCCCCAGTAGGCAGACCAAGGCGTGCCCAGTATTCCCATGCCTTGGCAAAGGGGGAACGTATAGCACACACACACTGACAGTGTAGGCACTCATGGACTGACACCCTTCTCCACCTGCACACACAGCAAACATGGATGGCACACACACACGACCACCTGTAAATTGTCATGTATAGGTGGTCTACTATTGGCATCTTACATAGGTAGCCCTCAATTATTGTACACACAACTGCCAGTGGCACAAGGTAAGTCAATACCTGAACAGTAAATTAAGCTATCAGCATGTGTCCATTCTGTATGTAGAGGTTCATAGATACATAGGTAGGTACATGCCCAACTGCCAAGGCCACTCATAAGCATAGGCAAAAAGTGTCTGCTGTCGCTACCCCATCGATTAACTAACTGTCCCTCTGTGGAGCAGAGCCAATTGTGGGATCCCTGGGGTGTATCCACTGTTCCCCACCCACTCTGCAAGGATTCCCTTGAGTGTTAGTGAGGGGTATTGTATAATGTAATCAGGGATGTAGTTCCAAATAATGGGGAGTATCACTAACAGGAATCTTCTCAGATGTTTACATGTTACATAGTATACCTTAAACACAGCTTGCATATATAGGTAGTTTTCCACAGAATAATAAACATGTGGAACACACAACTACTGAAATGTGCGTTAATCACCCTTGCACTACCAGTGCCTGCTCTGAGAGGTAAAATATCACTGCCAGGATTAGAACATGCAATCATGTACACAATCTTCACACTAACATACCACTAAGCTACCTGAGATGTACCAATGGCAGTCGTGTATACTGACAGGATAAAACACAAAAGGTAGGAATGTGTTGAAATAGGACAAACCGGCATGTACCCAATGAAAGGTGTATGTTTTATATATATATATATATATATATATATATATATATATATATATATACATTATCATATATATATATATATATATATATATATATATATATATATATATAGAGAGAGAGAGAGAGAGAGGGAGAGAGAGAGAGAGAGATATATGTCGATATATGGGGATATACATATATATGTAAATATATAGATAGGTTAACAACATCTAAATAACCATGGAGGTACATATAAATGGGATACCTACCACATACCGACTGCTTTACATACCGATGAGCATAATCCCAAGGCTTAAGGTCCGAAAGAACACTGTACCGAAACACCAGATGCGCAATGTGTAAAATCATGATGTTAAGGGACAGTTAGTCAGTGCTTCTGGTGTTGTGGTTCAGGTAGGGTACTGTGTGTAAGTGTGTTGCTGAGGGCTGTAGTGTGTGTAAGTGTGTGTTCTGGGTGTGGTGTGTGTTCTTGGGGGACTGTAATGTGTGGGTGTGGGTTACCTTTGTGTGTCTGATCTAGGAGGTAGAATATTAAAGTAGGGGGGGTGTGGAGGGGCGCAGACACCTACATGGGGGGTGTAGGGCTGCTTGCCCACCTGCTCATATGTAGTGTAGGATGGTTTGTTTGGATGTGGTGGGTAACAATGTGTCTGTGTGTGCGTGTGTGTGTTCCATGTTCATGTTACTTTTGCGAGTTACTGTCGCTGTCGGTAATGTGGGATATGGGAGTCTGGGCCCACTACTGTGTGCGTCAGAACCATGTGGTTTTAGGATTCCATAGGTATCCCGTATACAGCGGTTGAAGTGTTCATATATGTGTGTAACATGGACCATAGCAATCACATATTCCACCACGACCAACCTTTATGAACAAAGGATATGGAGAGTATATGCCTATACACTATTACAAATATGTGCTATAGACATGAGCCAGTGATAGTGTTACCACCTGTCTCACTTTGCGAGGGACAGTCCCTCTTTGGGCGGTTGTGTCCTGACCAAATATATTAAATGTGGCAAATGTCCTGGGATTGTAGGACATAATTATGTCCCATATGCAATGTAATAGTTGCATACAATAGTTCTTTCTGTATCTAAAATACATACATGTTACAAGAAACAGGGTAAGCAACTAAACTGCTTTAAGAATAAGCTTATATTTAGGCAAGAAAGGAAAGTTCTATCCCTTGTACTAACCATGGGTTTGTGTCGGCCTGTAAATTCTGATGTGTGTCCCAAAAATGTCCCACTATGGCCATATGAAAAGGTGGCAACCCTAGCCAAAGGGGGTCAGTCACCAACACAACTACAATGACTGCAAATACCTGTGACAGAAATACACAGCTTTCATGTAGCAACACTTTATTACATTCTGATGTATTTCCGAAAGGATTCAAAGACTAACATCACATGCATGCTATACAGGAACCACATAATAGAGCCTTAATGAATCAGCCTGCAATTACCATAGTATTAATCCACTAAAGGATAGGTGTTCAAATAGGGAAGGAATCCTCACGCACATATCAATTATGTATAAAAGCAGTTTATACACACCTGCATCTGCCATGCACACCCACCATCACCCCCACACCCAAACAAATTACAATACAAACTGTAATAACATCACAAATCATTCACTCACTGTACGACATCTGCAGAAGCCTTAACATACCTTGTCAGAGACACACTAACATGGCCCTATGTGAAATAGTTGCTTTTATACAATGAAACAGCTGCTGATGTTACAGGGTTTGTTTGCACTAATCCCGTTTCAGAGGATTCTTCTTTTCAGTCTTTTCTTGTATTAGCAATTACTCAGTAACAGCACAGTATGCTACACTTGTACACCAAATCAGGGATGTCTGGTGAGCACACTGTAAACCACATAACAGTTCATGCATAGCCATACAGCCTTGAGCTGCCCAAACATCCTTGCCAGACTTAAACATCTGCAGAAGTATCAGGTACAAACAAACCCTGCATAAGTAGCAATGTTCTGAAATATAACAGCTGTACTCACATGTAGAACAAAATCATCTAGCTATTACACACAATCCATGGGAATCATGAAGCTAATATATCTCTGTCTGTCTCCATATAGCTGTTGAAATAGATCACAAACAACACATCCAGGCCATCTTGCTCGAAAGTAAGGCAAACAGACAACTCCCAAAAGGAGTACTCAGTTATACACCACTGTTGCCATGCTATCGGCTAATGGAGTAGCTGCACAGCTGATGTGCATCTAATTAACTACTTTGGAACACCAATTGGTGATGAGGATACCAAATGTTACCGATATTTAACTAGAAAAGGATGGGTTATCACACATTCAAACCATCCGTATATACCAACATAACATTACGAAGAAGATTGAAACACAAAATGAAAAGGATTCAATCAACAGTTATACCTTGGGTTACTAATAAGGTATGTAGAACAGTCAGAATGTCTGTGCATTTAATACCTCTTCTGTAGTATTTAAAGTGCACGCAATCCATATAGTGGAAACAGTTATCTTGTAGTAATGTATTGTTGAGCATATTAATGCTTGTAGCATTTGTGTGTACTGCTGTAGGTCACAAGGCAAACACCGCATACAGCACAAGGGATGCTATATAAGGGCTTTGAACACAAATATTCCTCACCAGCCGCTGTCAGTGGCAAGGCTGGTCCAACAAGTATGTGCTATAACAGGGGATAGTATATGTTGATATATTGTAACAGTAGCCATATGTATGGGTGTATTGCTGAGAATAACATGTTGAAGGTTGGTCCACTGTGCAATTATGATTTGCGTTGTGGGATATTGTGCCAATAACTGTGTAATGTACAGCATTGTAGGCAGATATGTATTACAAGTTGCATAGCATTACTGTTATGTTAGGCAAACATTTGTTATGTCTATTGGCATTTACAATACACAATAACAGGCTACATATGTCTTTTAGTCACCCGACAGTTTATCAGCATGATAGCAAAGTAAAATGGAAGAGCTAGTTAACTATCCATGCACATAAGACATATAATAAGTGCAAAGGTAGGTACTAGGCTGTCTTACCAAGAGTATTTATAAGCCTAGCTAGAGTGTGTTTGCTTTCGCCACCCCCATAGGTTAGTTCCATGTGCATCTGAATGGCAGAGCCATTAGAGCCCTGTGCCTCTGTCCAGCAGAGCCACTGCAGTGATCCCTGGGGTACATGTCTGTCTCCCATCCACACGTCAAGGTTTCCCTTGAAGAGTGATAGTGAGGGGCCCTGCCTGATGTACACTGAAATCATGTTCCAAAGCATGGGGAGTGTCCGGGTCAGGAATCTATCTGTCCAGCACGTCCTAGTCATTGTTGTGGTTAGGTTTATATCCCTAGAGCATGTGGCTCTCAGGGGTCTCTGTTTAGGTGGAGCATATACAGCAATACTGGGTTGGACATGGGCCTTGTATGTCAAGCAGAGATCACCTGTGAGTATATGGTATGCAACGGAGTACAGCTGGAGTTTCTTAGGTTGGGTTGCATAGGTCATCTGTTTGAGGTCAATAATCCTCTTGGTGTGGTACTGTTGTGGTCTTTCAAGCTGTTGCAGTTGTCTTGTAAGATATATCCCAAATGGGGTGTTGTATCCTTTAATGGGTCTTATAAGTCATGAGTAGAGAGGCACAATGGCCTCCTTTGATCTGGATGCGAACCCATTAGAGATTGGGGGGCCATGTAGAAGGATATTCTAACCACCTTGTCATTATGGGTATCAAAGTAGAGATTGCTATCTACTGGGGTTCCCAGATCCCTTATTACCTTTTCTGTATGTAGGGGACTAGCACCTATGTGGTAGTCCATGGGTAATTAGTTATATCCAAAGGGGATGATTATGCACTTTTAGGCATTCAGCTTGAGGCCATGATATTGACACCAGGTATCCGTCTCAGTGCGACCCTTCCAGATGGTGTCTGTAATAGCTGGGGAAACAATTATGTCCCCTAGTTTGCAGTTGTTTGCAAACCTTTTCAGCCAAAGCCCTCCTGCGCCTGTCTGTACATCAGAGAATTATATACCGAACATGAGGGGTCCTAGGACTGAGCCCTGGAGGATGCCACTTGTAACTGGTATACAGTCGGACCTAGGGTATGCAACTCCCACTGTGTGGGTTCTGTCTGTGAGCCACTTTGCAAAACATCACATGACGTAGGGGTTAATGTTCAGGTGGGTGGGTATGTTGATAATACCAGAAGGAGGAATGGTGTTGAAATCCTATGAGAGATCTAGGTAGGCTGTGTGGACCTCTTTACCCTCATTTAATGCCTTGGTAACTGTCTCTAAGAAGTCCACCAGGTGTAGGAGGCATAGTCTGCCCTTAACAATGCCAAACTGGGAAAGGTCAAAGGTTTGGAGGTACCCAATGTCTCTGTGACTGAGATCCATGATGTGCCCCATAGCCTTGCAGACCAGGCTAGTCAGGCCTATAGGGCAATAGGTCCCGTGATCCATTGTGGCATCACCTTTGTGGAGTGGGATAACTGTTGCTGTGCCCCATTTAGGGGGCACTAAGCCTGATGTGAGGCTATTATTGAACATGGTGCATAGGTGGGGAGCCAGTACGTTCTGAAGTTCATGTAAAACGCAGCCTGGTTTGTTGTCCGGTCCCATGGATGCTGTGATATTGGCTTTAGAGTGTGCAACTTTGAGAGGGAGGGGGGTAAAGGTAGCACTGAACCTATCTGCCAGGATGTTGCCAATATCAGTTGGTTCTGTAATGTTCATGCCTTTGTGCTGTAACTCAGGGCAGATCTGGGTGTTGACATTGTGATATGTGACATAGCTATAAAATGTTTTGTGGTTGTTGTTGGAATTAGTGAAGGCTTTGTTTTCATAGCTAGCTTTGGAGGATCTTATAAGGGATCTCACCTTCTTACTGAGGCTGACCAGGGAGCTCCTCCATGCATGGGATTGTACTCTCATTTGCAACAGTGTCTTCCTCCTGTAGTACAGTTTGTTTATGGCAGGGTACCACCAGATTGGTTTCCTTAATTAGGATTATAGCATCTTGGTTCTGTTTGGGATAGCACAATCCATGCACTTGTGTAAGTGCTTATAGAGTGCATTTGTGTAGGATTCAGCAGTTGTAACAGTATTGTCCATCTGCATGGGTGTCATCACGTTCACCATGTCTGTCTTAAGAAACATGAAGTTGGCTTTGTAGCCATATTATACTGTGGTTCCCTTAATGGGGGTTGGGGGCAGGATGTGGATATCAATGGTGTTCAGCTCATGGTCGGATATGACCAACAAGGAGTTAACTTCACGTGTGGAGCACCGGTCACTCATGTTGGTAATGCCTAGGTCTAGGATATTATTGCCCCTGGTGCGTGTGTGGATATGTTGATCCAGGGCATTGATGTTTATGAATTCCAGAAATTGTTGAGCTAATGAGTTGGTACATGAGTAGTTTTCTCAGTTAAAGGTGGGGTAGATTCAGTGAGACTATGTGATGAGTTTGGTGTGGTGTGAATGTTTACCTTCCCCACATGACTGTCAGGGTCAGGCTTGGCTGGAGAGAGCTTTACCTCCAGTTTGGCTAGATAAGTGCATCTCTCACAAGTTGTAGTGTTGGGTGTTAGGCGGAGAGGCTTGTCTGTGTACATGAGGCAATGTGTACATTGCCTCAAGATGTCCAGATTCATCAGATAGACAGGTGAGAACACTGGCAGCTAACTCTTGGACATGCCTGAATATAGAACTACTTTCCCCTAGATAAGTGAGGAAAGTGAGTAAAATATCTATTTTACTCTAAGAAAGTGAGAAAAGTATGTACAAATCCTGTTTACCTCTAGCTAATGAGGAAGATTGAGTGCTATAGTAATTATTAGCTTACATAGTGCTTACAATTTCTGAACAAGTGCTGAGCATGAATAAGCAATCCAGATAGGGTCTTGGATAACATAAACACACAACCCTCCAACAGGTGCACAATCATATATCCATGTACACCACAGGGCCCCTGTACCCACAACTATGCAGGTACAAGCTGCACTCAGGCTGCATGGGACCTGTCCATATCACTTGTTATATCATACACATATGGCAAAACAAGATGCTCTCCACGTACACATCATGTAAAACATAGCTCCATGTCAGGCTGTGTACACACTGATTGGTGCACACCAACAGGTATCACAACCCACAAAGGGGGAGACATCACTGATAATGGGATGTACTGCACTGCTACCCTGCTGAGTCTGGTCTGGAAGGTCATGAACCTTGATCAAATAATAGATGTCAGCAGTACAGATCTAGATGACAGTAAGGTTGATTACACACTGCATATCATAACCTTGCCAGGTCATAGGACATCATCACCCATACTGTGTACCACCTACACTCGGTATAATAGATGTACATTCCTATGTCACAGGAATGTTTTGCAACGGTACTGCTGGCAGAACCAACACTACAGAAGGTGTCTGAATAATACATGCTCATCACACCAGTGGCAGCTACAGTAAGTCAGGGTTAATGAATTGTATTCCCCCTCATTGTAGTCCATACCTCACAGACAAGCAGAAGACATCTGCCTATTGAAGTATGCGAATGACTATGACCTAGGATCAATAGTCGACTCAGGAGTGTTGTGAACAACATACAGAAAGGGATTTGTGGGTGAGGTGTGTGTGACATATGGCCACAATCTGACAGCTACATATTGCATTGTCACCCCTATGGTAATAACCCTGTACCCATGAACTACCACCTAGGCAGCGGTCAACATAATGGACACTTGTGTGTAAGGGAAGCAACTGGGCAGTTGTCTTTCCTGTGATATCTATGTCACCACAACTGTCAGGTAGTCATATGTGGCAACCCTAATAAATGACAGGGTGCCATCCATGAATTTAGAGATCATTGTCCAGCCATACACAACACTCAAGTGACCCATATCAGATCACATATTTCCTTTAAGGGGTATTGGCCATGTGCAGATGGCCTACACCAGCCTTCCCATTCCCCATCTCCACTATGTAGCATGATGCATATCCTGTATAAATCCATGTCCAACCCAGTGATGTTGGACATGCTACACATACACATCCTGATCTCAAAGACATACTTCATGGACATCCACCTTCCACATGCTGGACAGATCCTTGTCCCATACAATTTACATAGTCCTGCCATACTCTGCATTCCTGTCTGTCAAAGCTGTACATTGCTCCCCTCTCAGACATGGTGTGATGACTGCATGGTAAATGTATCATTAACCCTGTGGATCAATAATGTGGCACTGCACCACCTGGCCCCAGAGACCTGCCCGTTGGCTACTGCCAGGTAACCTTTCATCCTAGATTCATACATGACCCATGGCATATAGCTCACTAGTTGACTTTGACTGTACATGCTATAGTTGATATCCATCCCTGCAAATACCATCTGGCTAGCCAGTGTCCCATGTGTATCACATGTGCAACACAGGTGATACATGGCAGGATGTTGAATTGCTGTATAGTGCCATGTAGAAGTATATGGCAGAACACATACATGTAAAACCTTATGTGAGCAAGTCTGCAGGGTCACAGCTCATGTCTGTTAAGGCAGTATAAGTCTTTATATGTGACATATACACAGCATAATGGTCGACTGCATTAATGTGGACACATCCAGCCATTTGCTGATAGGCAGGAACACCAGTACAGGCAAACAGACATACCCACATCAAGACAGCATCCACATGGAGTATGAACAATGTAATCAGGTGACACACACACATATATGGTGATAATATCTACTCACCATTGAGTGTCACATGTCTGTGGCACAAACATATCAGTGTCATGTAGGTTTGCAAATACAACTACTTAAACGTAATACATGTGATACACATGCATGTTCAGCTGTAGCTCTGTATGTCTCTGTGAGTTAATGTGACCTGTCTCCATCTTTATGTCTTCCAGGTATGCCGCGTGCAAGGCTACCCCCTTTTACCCACTTGGAAGATGGGGCCCTCATCCAATACCTACTCGAAAATCATGATATCCTGTTCAGCTTTGTGCCACAGGATGCACAGCAGCGGGATGCCCTGTGGAAGGAACTTCACAGGAGGGTTAATGATGTAGGTGGCCACACCGCACATACCAGCAGGTGTGCAGACACTGTACAGACCTCATTAGATGGGCAAAACAGCGTGTGAATGCAATCACCAGGGAACAAGGTGCAACAGGTGGTGGACTACCAACCCAGTCCCCACTCACATGTACCGAGGAGCTACTAGCCAAGCTGGGGACACCTGCAGAATCACATCCACAAGCCTTAGCTGATATTGTGGAGGTGAGTGTCTCTCAACCACTAAGCCTGGAGTTGCCTGGTAAGTCAGTACTGCATCTATAACAACTATATTCCATATAGTTGCATGTGTCACTGTACAATATGTAATGTAACATCATATGCAAGGCATGTATACACACATGCCGCATACCATAGTATGCTACTCTGTGTATGCACACATGTGCATCCACCATAGTATAGTCTAATGTACTGGTGTATGTGTTAACATGTACATTGCACCCTGTAGCCATCATACAGGTGTGGATAATGCTCATACTGCTGTGTTACTCCTATTTAGGTACCTCTGGCATTCCTCTGCGACAGGATCCCATTGCAGGTGAGACTGTTATTATTTATCAGGAATCATAACACACAGATCTATCTGCCATGTGGCCATTTACAACATGTACACATAATGTATGGTCCTGTCGCAATATACAGGTCGGACCTGCAATGCATCACAATGCCTACCCATGTGCAACACTTGCAAACTATGTGAATCATCTCACCAACATGAATCCTCACAAACTGTCATTGCCAGATGTGTGGACAGCTGTGCATACAATGGTGGAGGTACTGTTCACTGTAGGGACATGTGCTACCGATCAGTACTACACATGTGGGGAATACAAACAGTACTACACAGTGGGCTGGAGTATGGCCAGCCCACAGGATTCACTGGTGTGGATCATAGCCCTGCTATGAATGTCACACAATGTGATGTGCTATCTTGACATGTCCATGACATCTAGTGGCCTGGCTGCAACACTGCCTACCTAACCTGAAAACATATCCCACATACCACCCTTTGTCTGCATAACCCTGTCGTCAGTGGAGCATATGACATCTATGGGTGTATGCCATATGGGACAACACAGACATGTGAAATATATGCCTGTCACAATAATTTGGCCAACACATGTACACACATGGCCGTGGAGGATGGCCAGACACATGGAACAACACACACAGTAGATGTGATGTGCTTGCGTGTACACCCTGTCATACAATAGCTACACATGGTCCAACTATGGCCTTTGTTTAATGGTTATATTGTAGATGTGGAACACTAGACATCCTACAGGCCTGTGCACATCTTGTGTAGGCGTAACATCAATCCACCACATAAGATGTGTTGAACATCTTGAGGGTGTCACAACATGACAGCAGTCACCTGTCCACACCAGCCCACAGATACAGTACATTCCCCTTGCTGCTGTCAGACATCAATGTCATACTTGCTCCTCGTGTGTGTGTGTGTGTGTGTGTGTGTGTGTGTGGTACACAGATGTCATGTGGGACATGATGTACCGACGTGTTCACCTTGTCTGGCCATAGTTGCCAGGCAGCAGCAATATGGTTGCAGATGTGCAGGGATGTCATCCGTATACCCATCAGTGACCTGTGTCACAACTTCCACATCATGGTTTAATGTGTATACACCTCAGTGACATGGGTCACACTCCACAGTATATATGTATTGTGTCTGAACACAGTCATGGCTGTGAACTGTGTCTGTAACTTACACTGTATAGCAATAGAGACGCCTCATGATTCCCTGCAATGGCCATGCACATCAGCTAAATGTGCAGTATATCTGTAGAGCAGACAGCCAACACTGTATTGGGACACCATTGCCCCACTGTATATTTGACAGGACACCATTGTGTTAAACATGTCTGCATGTCATTGCACACATCAGCAGATCACATGTCATACTACATGTGATTGTTAAGGTCATATGCTACACATTAAGCAGGTGTACTGTTAACCTGTGCTGGTCTACATGGTGTAACACAGGGATGTATGCTAACTGCTACTATGATTGTGTAATTTGCATGCCATCTGCTATGACACATGCATGCTGTTGTGTGCAACCCAGGGATGTATGATAACTATCACTATTATTGTCCACGCTGCATGCCGTCTGCCGTATCACATGCATGTTGCATGCCTTCTGTCATATCACATGTGCGTGTGTGTGTGTGTGTGTGTGTGTGTGTGTGTGTGTGTGTGTGTGTGTGTGTGTGTGTGTCTATTGTATAGATTGTAATGTACAGTTCTTGTCTGCCCTCACAGGTGATGTAAGTGCGTTGCCCTCCTTCAGTACATATGATGTTAGTGTCCCCACAGACTCTAGCAGTGATGATGAACATATGATTGAGTCACAGGTAGAGTTGTCAAAGGCTGAAACTGTGACATTGGTTGCCATTCCAGCTATATCCCCCTCATCCTCGCACACAGATCCCATGCCTGCACATACCCCATCACTAGTGGCCATAGAGGAAGGACAGTTGATGCATGGTAGGTTGGAACAAAAAAGTGTGGGAGCTATGGAAGGTGTGCCTGCACACCATGGTGTCAGCCAACTGACTGGTGGTTCCCCACACAGGCACGTGGCCAGTGCTGCTCGTAGGAGGACCTCTGGCCAACATGCTCCTGCAAGACAGAGCGCAGCAGCTGGTGTCACCAGACGCATGTTTCAGGCTGTAATGGAGGCACAGGCATGTGCTGAACAGCACAACAGAGAAGATCAGAGGCTTCAGAGGGCTGCTGTCCATTCTTTAAACAATAACATCCAGACAATGGTAAATGCTCAACAGCAGATTTCTGAAGCTTTGGATATACAGTTGGGTGACATGGTTGGAGTCCTTGACCGTGGCATGACAATCTGTGAGTGTGAGCTGTCTGTGTTGGAACATCTGGTAGGAGTGAGGCATTGGGCACGTGGATGTAGGCCTGCTACATCACCTGTTTCAGGTCTACGTGTATGAGCTACCTCACATGCCCATTCCCATAGTGGCGGTAGCAGCAGCAGTGCATCTGGTGCTGTGCTGTCCACACCACAACACAGCAGCCAACGTACACCTGGCCCAAGACGGTCCCAACAGGGACACAGTTCCAGTGGACAAGTGACATCAGACAGTACCCAATCTGCACCTCTGCCTGGTAGTGCCCGTGCAACCCCTGGGAGGCACAGGTCACATGTCCGTGGCCGGACACCGTGAACTGTAAAACCTGGCCTGTACAGTCTGCAGCTGTCAATAATACTCCTGTGTAGGCCAGACACATGGCAGAACTGTGTGCATACATACACACACACACTGGAAACATATGTAGGGCACCGCAACACACACATGCATGACATCCACACACGCCCAATTAGATAAAAGGCTTTAACCCACACACATGATGTCATCCAATGGTGCAGCCTAAGCCTCAGGCAAACATTATCACCCTGTGCATATGATGATGCCTGTGCCGCATCCCTGACATCCACACCATCGGTGCAGGGACATTCTCATATGGTCTGATGCACAGGGTGAACAGACTAGGAAGATAAGTGTAGTTTACAATTGTTGAGTACTGTTGACAGGCAGCAGAAATACCATGTACTACAGGTGTACAATGCATTTTGTACTGTTAACAGTATGTGTCTTGTGTAACAACAGTAACTGCATGTTGGTCATGATGTTCTGCTGTCCTCCTTCAGGTCTAATTGCACGTGCCGGTGGATGTCAGTGTTTGCAGTTAGTGTCCCATATGTCAATGTGGACTACTCACAGGTATGTATGAATATACCAGCATGCACCATGTAGCTGCCACATACCAGTGAGAATGTCCCACGTTCCAAACATGTCTACTGATCCAAGAGCATGATAGCTGTGTATTAAGCTACTGTGGCTACAGACGTGACATCCATAAAGGGTGACATCACAGGTACAGTTACATGGAGTGGTGAGGTAAGAGAGTGGTCGAGCTGATTACAAGGGTACAGGCCAGTGGGAAGTGTGATGCCTCATTGGTAATCAGTAATACACGTTCCCATGACAGGATACGAGCACACAACTGCACCCACACACTCAGATATTGACACACATGTATTCAGTGACACAGTAGCACACCCACACACTCACAAATTCACCAACACAGTAACACACACTCGCACACAGTTGCTACTGGTGAGGTGAGAACCCCTGCCTATGTGCAAATCATCACTACAGTACTGTGCACCTACATGACATGCCACAAAGAATACACATGTACAGGTAGACAGTATGGCCTAAGATCAGGGACATCAACACGGATAGTAGAATCCATCACCTGAATGGGGGGGGTCTTATTAGTTCAGTATGGTAACATACATCCTCACCCCAGGGACCAGACAGCCATACATACACACACTGTGGCATTCAGTATTGAATACACCTATGTCACACACATACAGATACCTCACATGTGTGAGATACATGCCCCTACCTATGTCCTGCTTTCTACACTGCAGTCTGTACAGATCTGTACACTAGTGTACAGGAGAGTGAGTAACAATTGAGATGTATTCCCCACCATACGTGACATATATGGACACACACACACAACCACACAGGCCAGTGCTTTGAATCTCAGACCTGCCTAGCTCATGATATATATGACAGACATACAGCACTATTTCATGCATTACAAACTGTACTGATGCTTCCTGTAGCAACAGTGCTGATATATGCATATGAGACGTCTTAACTATTAACAGGTGTCAAGTGATTTACCTTTGCTGTCACCCCGACTGCTGCCTAAGTTGTGTGTTATGTCCTTCAATTAATGAAACCATTGCTTACCGGTTACACAGGTTATTGTAGGACCCCTTGTGAAACATCTGTGAGCTGTACACAGCAAACATCCATCTGCAAAGATGCCCCACCACTTAGTCATTTCCACACATCTGTCCATACCTGAGGTGCGTATTTCCGTACATTCAGCATATCACCACATACATTTGGCAATGTTGAGGCTGCATTGCAACTGCATGATGTACTAGGACACATGTCACCTGCATAAATCAGCAACTGCACATGCATGTTATCTGAATGCACAACACTACATGTACAGGTGTGTAGGTCCTACAGTCCTGACATTTGGGCATGTTTGCAGGCATTGCAATTGGTGGGCATGTGTAATGACATACATGACACATGGACTATTGTATGATATGATGGGTGTAATGGGTGACCGGTACAGAGGGAATTTTACCTCTATCAACATTGATATCACACCTTATGTACTGTTAGCATTCAGCAGCCATGGACCTACATTCCATGTGCATGTGTGTAATGGCTGTAGCCACCTGTTTGCACAAAGGACAACAAAAGCTATGCTATTTGCATGTATGTTTTGTGTGTGTGTGTGTGTGTGTGTGTGTGTGTGTGTGTGTGTGTGTGTGTGGCATGTACATACCCAGGGCAGGTACATGTATCTCATATTCATACATGAGGGTGTGTACTGGTGTACAGCAACAGTAATCTGCTAATGGTGGAAAGTACTGATGGCCCCTGGTATGTATACAGCTGACCTGGTTACAGACAGTGGTATCATTGCATTGCATAACACATGATGCAACTGTGTCAGTACATGGGTACCCTCTACAGTTGATGTAGAGCTTGGTACAGTCCACAGGTCAAGGGTCACATGGTGGTGTACACTTATATGTCCTACAACATGTGTGGATGCGTGTTGGTGGTCAGAGGACATGGTGGTGTCTGAGGTTTAAATCCTAGAATGCAGCATTTGACACTGTGTCCTGCACATGACTCACCTGTGATGCCTTTTGTGGGGGTACCGGTCAGTACATGTGAGTGGCCTTTATGTACGTGGGGACACCACCTGGAGTGGTCCGTACCTGTGTTATGGCCCATATGTCTGGTTCTGAGGTATATGGTGGTAGTGCTAGGTTCTGAGATATATGGTGGTAGTGCTATTGTGCACTACAGAGCCATCAGCCAGGTGTTCCTCACTGCACAGATGTCAGTATTCCCCATTGTTGGATCTACAGTGACCAGCTGTGATTATGGATGCTACACATCTAGCACTGGTTAGCTTAAGAAAACAATGCAGTTGTCCTGTAGGTGTCAGGGAGTTATCCTGTGTTTTGGACATTTGCCTTGAAATGGCACTGTGTGGGCAGATGCAACTTGGGTATTATCCCCACTCCCTTGAATCATGGATGCATGTGATATGTGTCAAAGGCCTGTCTACTGTCAGCCATGTCACCCCAGAATGACAGCAGACATTGTGTAAAAGACCAGTGTCAAATATATGTAGAGCAGCATTCCTGCTAACAATGACAACTACTAACATCAGAGCCCATTACAATGTGTTCTTTACGTCTACCTGTAATAGCTTGGCCACTGTGGCCTTCTGTGTTTAGAATCAGAGTGCATCCCAGTCAGCCCTGTGCTACTAAGTGTATGAGCATGCCCAGTATATCCTTGTGTAGATGGGCACATAGTAGTGCATTCCAAACAGCCCTGTACTACTGTATGTGAGCATGGCCCCTGTGCTACTAAGTGTATGAGCATGCCCAGTATATCCTTGTGTAGATGGACACATAGTGCATTCCAAACAGCCCTGTGCTACTAAGTGTGTAAGCATGCCCAGTGACACCTTGTATCGGTTATGTGCCTCTGTGTATGGGCATGGCCATTGTAACCCTTTATAGTGGTAGTAGTCATCCATACCACAGATGGGCATACTCCAGGTCAGGATGGATTCCTACTTTAAACACACAGGTTCACAGGTATGTACATCTTAACTGACAGCATCCCTGTTGATGTCTGCATTCCTAGAAGGTCATAATGACAGCCTTGAAATGTGTAGTCTGTGTGGCGCGACTTGTAAGTATGTAGTATTGTAATAGTAATCTGTAAATAGGCAGGTTCCCACCACTCGAGTGTATGCATGTGTATGTCTGTCCCCGTTTGCCAGAGGACTGTAAATTGCTTTTAGACTGCTCACACTCCATACAATTCGTATACCCACCTTTGGCAGGGCAGATGATGACACCCACTTACAAATACACCTCTGGGAGTGCTGTGTCCCAGTAATCTTGGTAGTGTGTTCTGTAACTGCGTAATGCTGTAGTGTAATAAAGTAATTAGGTCAGTGTTCTAGTCCCACACTTGCTGTGTGTATGTCCCCATTTGCCTGAGGATGGAGTAATGCTTTTAAACTGCTCATACTCCATACATTTCTTATACCCACCTTTGGCAAGGCTGATGATGTCACACATCTACAAATACACCTCCGGAGTGCTGCGTCCCAGTAATTTCGGTATCGCATTCTGAAACTGCATAATGCTGTAGTGTAATAAAGTAGTTAGGTCAGTGTTTTAGTCCCACACTTGCTGTGTGTGTGTGTGTGTGTGTGTGTGTGTGTGTGTGTGTGTGTGTGTGTGTGTGTGTGTGTGTGTGTGTATGTGTGTGTGTGTGTGTGTGTGTTTCTGTGTCCATTTGCCTGAGGACTGAGTAATGCTTTTAGACTGCTCACACTGCATACATTTCTTATACCCACCTTTGGCAAGGCTGATGATGTCACCCATCTACAAATGCACCTCTGGGAGTGCTATGTCCCAGTAATCTCTGTAGCACATTCTGTAACTGTGTAATGTAATGAAGTAGTTAGGTCAGTGTTCTAGTCTCACACTTATCGTGTGTGTCTCAGTTTGCCTGAGAACTGAATAATGGTTTTAGACTGTTCACACTCCATGCATTTCTTATACCCACCTTTGGCAAGGCTGATGATGTCACCCATCTACAAATACACCTCTGGGAGTGCTGTATCCCTGTAACCTCGATAGCACTTTCTATAACTGAGTAATGCTGTAATGTAATAAAGTAGTTAGGTTGGTGTTCTAATCCCACACTTGCCGTGTGTGTGTCCCCATTTGCCTGAGGACTGAATAATGCTTTTAGACTGCTCACACTCCATACATTTCTTATACCCACCTTTGGCATGGCTGATGATGTCACCCATCTACAAATACACATCTGGGAGTGCTGTGTTCTAGTGATCTCCGTAGAGCATTCTGTAACTGTGTAATGTAATAAAGTAGTTAGATTGGTGTTCTAGTCCCACACTTGATGTGTGTGGGTGTCCCTGTTTGCATGAGGACTGAGTAATGCTTTTAGACTGCTCACACTCCGTACATTTCTTATACCCACCTTTGGCAAGGTTGATTATGTCACCCATCTACAAATACACCTCTGGAAGTGCTGTATCCCAGTAATCTCAGTAGCACATTCTGTAACTGCATAATGCTGTAGTGTAATAAAGTAGTTAGATCGGTGCTCTAGTCCCACATTTGCCATGTGTGTGTGTTTGTCCCTGTTTGCTTGAGGACTGAATAATGCTTTTAGACTGCTCGCACTTCATACATTTCTTATACCCACCTTTGGCAAGGCTGATGATGTCACCCATCTACAAATACACCTCTGGGAGTGCTGTGTCCCAGTAATTTCGGTAGCATGCTCTGTAACTGTGTAATGCTGTAGTGTAATAATGTAGTTAGGTCGGTGTTCTAGTCCCACACCTGCTGTGTGTGTGTGTCCCTGAGAGCTGAGTAATGCTTTTAGACTGCTCACACTCCATACATTTCTTATACCCACCTTTGGCAAGGCTGATGATGTCACCCATCTACAAATACACCTCTGGTAGTGCTGTATCTCAGTAATCTCGGTAGTGCGTTCTGTAACTGCGTAATGTTGTAGTGTAATAAAGTAGTTGGGTCGGTGTTCTAGTTCCACATTTGCCATGTGTTTTTGTCCCTGTTTGCTTGAGGACTGAGTAATGCTTTTAGACTGCTCGCACTCCATACATTTTTTATACCCACCTTTGGCAAGGCTGATGATGTCACCCATCTACAAATACACCTCTGGGAGTGCTGTGTCCCAGTAATTTCGGTAGCATGTTCTGTAACTGTGTAATGCTGTAGTGTAGTAATGTAGTTAGGTCGGTGTTCTAGTCCCACACTTGCTGTGTGTGTGTGTGTCCCCGTGTTCTACAACTGCCTAATGCTGTAGTGTAGTAAAGTAGTTAGGTCAGTGTTCTAATCCCAGACATGCCAAGTGTGTGTGTGCGTCTGTCTCTCTGCATGAGACAAGTGCACTGTATTCACTGTAGTGCGTACCCTAAATGTGTATTGCTGCAGTGTGATATGGTAGGGGTTTGTATACAGAACATGTCAGAGCCTGTGTATAGGTGGCCGTGATTGTCTTACCATTGGACATGTTTGGTAGCGGGTTTTGTAGTTTTCCTATATGATATCCGTCTTATGACACATTGGCCACCTCACGAGGACTACAGCTGTCAGTCAGCCATGGGACTGTGTTGGCAAGCCATACCCATACATCTGGCAAAAGGCCTGGTAAACTAAGTATGCAGCCCTACTAGTACCTGTTATATGTCCCGCACCCATGTGCCATACACAAACAAACTTGCCTAGAATATCCCGCTATGTTGTAGTGCCATGCACATTGAGGACAGATAGTAGGCATGGTGTGAATGCAGTGGCCTGCAGAGGACATGGTACCCTGTACAGCGGTACAATAGGCACATATATGCGGATATTGTGCCTTCACTATGTTCAACAGTGAATGCCTGCAACATATGTGGTGCCATCAAATGTGATCCACAAAGGCCAGACAATGCTGTACACATGCGCCCTGTATGGGCCCATGCCACTGACACCACGGAATACCTGTATCATACTATCTATGAGGTGCAGGGCCGACCTGCTCACTATAAGCAGGTTTCACCACACCATGCCAGTATTGGCATATCGGGGTATAACAGGCTGTGTACACATGCGTCTGCCAAAACCAGGTACACCTGTACATGTCACTGTACAGTATTGTGGGACATGCACATCCCAGGCAATGTCCATGTGAAGGACTATCAGACACAGACATGGCATGCATTGCAAAGCTATGGCCCTACACATTGGTAACCGGGATGTCAGGCCAGATAATGCAGTACCCATCTGTGTGGGACATTGCAGACACTACACCCCCACACACCATTGTCAGGTGATTCAATGCCAAGGATTACCCCTCACCCAGCCTTGTACAGCCATCTTGCACAGCCAACCACTACACACCAATGGAGCAATGCATACCTGCATGCCAGTACTGGCACCCTGTGTCTGCATGTGGGTTGTGTTGTTCCCAACCACAGTCACTCCCAGTATAAACCTCGTTGGCATACCAAAAGTTGTCAAGCACTTTCACATGCCCTAGCCCATAGAACCTCCAGATATCTCCTGTGGTGCATATGGTCCTGTGAATTACTGCAGTGTGGCAAACTAAGTAGTTACATTGTGTATTTGTGGCCCTGGCAAAGGTGTCAATATGTGTCATTAGAGAGTGTGATTGTGGTGACAATGGCATCCATTCACATGGACAGATGTGCGCCACACCTAATGTATGTCTACTATATCTGTTGCAGATGTCACTCACCTACACACATATGTTCTTACAGCACAGCAACATGTTGCCTTTGTGGCACTTGTAGTAATGTCATGCACATGTAATAGTAATGAGTAGTGAGGGGTTTGACCCCTGTACTGTTTGGATTGTAGCAGATGATGCTTATGGTTAAGTCTCCAAGCCCTTCCCTGGTGTACTTTGCCTGTCCCACCCACACACTCTCTGGTGGATGTGAAGGTGTACACCTGCACAGCAGCAGCATTTGTATTGTATGTGATGGAAATGGTCAGGTGATGGCCTCTGCAATTATTGCAGTCCTCATCTAGCTGATTGCATGTGGTACAGCTGTGATGGTGTTCCCATAGCCATCCACATGATAAACACAGTACACTATCTAGGGAAACATGTTGTTATCTGGCCATGACAGTTGCTGTGAGTGGTACCTCGATGTGGTGTTCTGACACGGTATCACAGATGATATCTGGATGTACCTCAACCATTTTCCACAGTGGGAAATAGCCTAAAGACAGGAGGGTGATGTGCCACACATGACCACAGCATATAAGTGTAGCTATGCTGCATTGAGACTACTGCCTGTTTAACATGTGTTTGTGGTAATGGCTATTCTGCATGTTATAATACAGACATGACAGTACTCTGTTCATGAGTGTCCCCCATCTGTAGGGCCATCTGTGAACTGGTCAGTATGTGCAACCATTTGTTTCCTGTGTTCCACACTGAATACACATCTATGCACAGTAGAAGCATGGTGTGAGGATTGCAGACAGTACATGATGATGGGGATGAGATACTGCCATCGCATCCCTGACTGGGCATGTGTCACATGAGACAGTGGTATGACAGACACTGTCTGGGTTTCCCAGTGACAAGCCAATAATGGGCAACTGTTCATAGCTGCGGTCACATATCTACTACACATTGTACAGATGGCATGCAGTATATATGCATGTGTTGTGCTCCCTCTGCAAATGTATACCATCTGTTGTGTTGGGTTGCTGGTGATATCTATGCATACTGTCGTAGGTAATCCTGTATGCTGTTGTCTATCACTAAGCCATATGTGGGTTTAAAATGCAACACCATAGGCTGAATGGGTTGGGAGGTCCCGGCAGAACCTCCTGTCCCACTTCAGCTGACCATGGCACCGGGTTCTAGCACATCTGGGGCCCAGTCATAAACATCAACCTCTGATGGCTCCGCACCACCTTCTGGTGGTACTACCACTTAGGATGGAACATGTCCTCCTGGGAGTGGGACCAGACAGGTGCATATCTGCTGTTGTGTGGTCCTGGAGGTGTTGCGTTGGTGGATCCCTAAGGGGTTACAAAGCCAGATACGCCATTTCAAGGGCAGAGTGTCACATTTACAGGATGATGCTGCCCCTCCTGGACAGCCCCCAGCACTGCCTCCTTTGCAGCTGTGTAGGTGCAGTGGCAGTTGCCCATGGCTGGGGCCCTCCGTCCCACTGTTCCCATGGGCTTTTGAATGCCGAAGACCCATCCTCATCCAGGGTGTATCCCCCCCACATGTGTCATATACCAACCCTGTATGCTGTCTTTTCTGTTATCCTACCTATCCTCCACGGCCATACCTACACTCCTTCCCCAACATCTGACCCTCATCTATGGACACATAAGCCAATCGGCTCCTAGGACAACATCTGCCCTGTACATAATTGTCCATTACACACATGTGCCCACTGGACACCTGAAACACTTGTAATATGCATCACAACATACTCCTGTTATCCTCACCCCTGTCCCTCAGGTGCATGATCATGGTATGCATATCACTCCTACATGGTCCATGTACACGTAATGACGATGACCCCATTGTACACACAACACTACCGGTTCCTCTATGGTTACCCCATTTACCTTTATCATGATGTTGGACACAGCACCTTGCAAGAGTACTGTTCACACATAATGATTGGACAGGTACTGTTGTGTTAATGTACATTACATGCACAGAGTGATGTATACAGCCAATGTACAACTATTTGCATGTATGACTGACACATGTCTGTCTGAGGGAGTCTTGTGATCACATAGAGCAACACCACTACATAATATAGGCGTCGCTGGTGTTTCCCATTTCATTCATTTGTAATGCTTTGTTGCCACATGGTTTGTTCCTGATACATGCCTATATATGTATGTACTTATATGCTGGACATAAACACTCACATCTACATCTACATGATGGGATACATTCCTATACTGTTGAATGACTGCGCTGTATGATATGTTTGTGGTACTGTCCGTTGTGTGTATATCTGCCATGGCATATTGGTAATACACATTAGCTGTGTGTGTAGGGTTCTGGTTCTGACCCTTGCAAAGGACGTTTATTTGGTTGCAGGGCAGAACAAGCACATTGGATACAGAGGGAGTAAGGCACATTAAAGCAGTTGGGAGCGGGTGTGCGTGGGTTTGCATGGTGTTAAGCACTGCTGACCTCTGGTTGCAGCCTCTTACACTTGGTTAGCCTCTACATTGCTTTACCAGTGCAATGCTCGCATACTGGTAGCCAAACACGCTTATACCCGCTCACTCCTGCACTTGCAAATGCACCGACATTGGTGCTTGCATCTGTCACTCACACCCCTGAGTGGGAGTGAGGACCACAATATTACCTTGTGATGCCTATTACATTGGACTACATGACTACAGTATCGGGATTGGCTGCCCATTAGGCGACAGCATGGCGTTCGACTGTACGGAATAAGCAGCCTGTCCAGTAAATCAATCATAATTGTGTGTACCTCATACAATCTGCTCCCACCTTGTGATGCCTATTATATCGGACTACATGAATACAGTATCGGGAATGGCTACCTATTAGGCGACGGCATGGCATTTGACTGTACGGAATCAGCGGCCTGTCTGGTGAATCAATCATATTTGTGTGTTCCTCATACAATCTGCTCCCACCTTGTGATGCCTATCACATTGGACTACATGACTACAGTCATAGCTGGCCTTAGGCATAGATCTACTAAGTGGCCACCTAGGGCGCCGCTTTAGTGGGGGCACTTTACCAGTATTTATTTGGTGTAGGTAAACCAGGATTGGGGCACTGGG
>NC_056736.1:434042937-434057937 GCF_019279795.1 Protopterus annectens | reverse complement strand
ATTGTGGGGACTGATGACCTTCTTTGGCTTTACAAAAATAAGGTAGGGTTATACATGCAAGGGATACATAGTTTGCAATCCTGAGACTGCCTAGGGTGAAACTGCCCACTAGATATGGGTAGAGGTCACTATGTGCAGATATGGCTGCGCCTATCTAGCAGCCCGAGTATGGGTGGTTTTGGTGGACGTTCAGGAAGGGTGGTGGTGTGCTGTGAAGGGGATGATGGGTATTCAATTATGTATCCAGGTGTGTTGGGATTAGATGTCTCAGTTCAGGCCAGACTATTATGTGGGTATGTGCCGGTAACGTTTCTGTACATATGTATTGCACTTTTTAATGTTCATATGTTTGTGGGATTGTATTCCAGATTGTGAATATTTGTTCTTTGGTTATCTTCCTGATTCACCCCCTGCTCCCTCGTCCACCTCCAGTTCACCTATTGTGCATCCAACCCAGTCTCCCCTTGGTGAATTATTACATTACCTGTCACCCCCCACCCCCATATTCCACAGACACCATCCATCCCTTCTCTAATTGATGGCCCATGGCACAGTCAACAGAACACATTGCGTACACTACATATCTCTGGTACCAATATTGTTGTGAGGACTACCCTAGCATTTCTGATCATCCACATGCCATGCTTCACGCACATAGGTACACGCAAATACTTATCTTTCATGACATGGTAGGTAGACTCTGGTAATACCCCTTCATCTATGGGCCATCCTGACAAGGACAACTTGGACCGCGAATGGGCAGATATTGGGTGACTGCTCTGCCCATTGGTAGGGTTGCCACCTTTTCATATGACCAGGATGGGACATTTTCGGGACACACATCAGAGTTTACAGACCAACACATACCTATGGTCAATACAAAGGATAGTACTTTAGTTTTATGCCTAAATATAAGCTTTTATTGTTGTAGTGGTGTAGTTGCTTATTCTGTTTCATTTACTTGCTTATTCTGTTTCTTGTAACATTTAGGTATTTTATATATGGAAATAAGTATTGTATGGGACTATTACATAAAATATGGGACATAATTATGTCCTACAATCGCAGGACATTTGACATTTATAATGGTTTTGGTATGGACACAACTGCCTAGAGGGGGATTGTCCCTCCCAATGTAGGACAGGTGGTAACCCTAACCATTGGGCTAGGCTTAGCAATTGGCGGCACGCTAACACGATGCGTTTCACTTCCACTTGGTATAACTATTGACGCTACAATGGAATATGGGCACAAGATTTTAAATATCATTTTGTCGAGGGACGGGGACTCAATATTCAGCTGCGTGCCTTTGTGTTTATTTTTTATTTTGGTGTTCGCAAAACTGTCTTGCATGTTTTGCATACATTTCAGTATCCACGGACACTAAGAGGAGTGATTACTATTAGAGGCAGGCTGTACTAGCCAGCATTTTAGGTTGCGCGTATGCAGCCGACATGTTCACGCCTCTGTGCAGCGCTTGGACATGCCCTCTGCACTCATGCATGTTTCCTATGCATGTGGCTGTTACAGCAGCGTGCCTTCATTAATATGCATGTGATGCTGCTGCGCCATCTCTACACCACACGGTCGGCACAAGGCTAACACTGTCCTTGCACTGAGCTTCATGAATCCCGGGGACTGTTTTAGTTAGGGTCTGAATTTACTGCAGTTAGTATGCTTGGTGAGATAGTGAGGAAGGTATTGTCACAGTTTTGGAACAAGTACAGAGAAATTATAATCATAGCTATGCAGTTTGGTAGCTGGAGTTTGGAAAGTATCGCCTGCTGTATCCTGACTTCTGAGGTTGTATGTTAGGATGCTAGCAATTAGTTTCATTGCATGTGGAAAGGGGGCATAATGGTGGGGTCACTTGAGTTTGGAGCCTAGAGGTATTTTGAATCTGGCTTGTACTGGGAGACAGTTATCTTTAGACTGAGTAAGGCAATGATTTCCAAATTGAGGGGAATTGTTAATGAAGTAGTATATTTTATCAGCTAAGATTTGTAGTGTTGATGTATTTTTGTTAGAGGAGGTAGCAAACAAGGGTAAGCCATACTCAAGTTGTATGAGCAGGATACCTTTCCCAGTGACTGTTGTAAGTAGTGATGAAAGGAAGGGAGATGTTTTCTGAGCATAGAAAATTAGCTATTGGGTTTTAGGTGTAGGTTTTTTGAATAAGCATCTAAAAGTTAAGAGATATGTTGAGCAGGATGCCCAGGTATCTGAATGAAGTGGCGGTTACTAATCTGGTGAAAAAGACTGAGGGAGCTGGGAATACTGGAAAGTCTTTTCTTAGTACCTTGACTTTTCGGGTAGTTACTGAGTGGCTTTTTGGAAGCGAGGCAGTGGTTTAATCCCATAATGTTAGTTTGTACTAGGATTTGAATCACTTGTTGTTCTGTGTCATTGAATCAGGAGATATCCATGTCATCTCATTAAAGAGAACTTTTAACTGGAGTAGGTCAAGGAGTACCTTAGTCATAAAAATGGAAAAGAGTATTGGGGTAAGTACTGATTCCTGTGTACAGATGAATGAGTAAGAACCGAGTCCTCTGATACACCTGAATGAGTAAGAATTGATTCATGTGGTATGCCTGAATCAGCAAGAAATGTTCCTGTGGTATACCTGCATGAGTAAGAATTGACACCTGTGGTATGCCTAAATGAATAAGAATTGACTCCTGTGGTACACCTAAATGAGTAAGAATTGACTCCTGTGGTACACCTAAATGAGTAAGAATTGACTCCTGTGGTACACCTAAATGAGTAAGAATTTACTCTTGTGATAAACATCAATGAGTAAGAATTGACTCTTGTGGTACACCTGAATGAGTAAGAATTGACTCTTGTGGTACACCTGAATGAGTAAGAATTGACTCTTGTGGTACACCTAAATGAGTAAGAATTGACTCTTGTGGTACACCTGAATGAGTAAGGATTGACTCTTGTAGTACACCTAAATGAGTAAGAATTGACTCTTGTGATAAACATCAATGAGTAAGAATTGATTTCTGAATGAGTGAAAATTGATTTCTGTAGTACACCTGAATGAATAAGAACTGAAGGTGTATATTAACCGCTTCCCACTTTCCTGTCATGTTACATATGTTCACTTTAATTACATTAAAATCCTTACCTCCTCCTTCCCCCCTTTCCTCCCTCCTCTTTTGTCCTTGATTATCTTGTAAATTTATGATGATTAAAGTCAATATTGCCAGGCATAAAAGTTTCATACTTCATATACTTCAGAAAATATATGTTGATGCAAAGCCTGTTACTCTGTTAACTTCTTAAGGGTATTAAAGTCATATTTTGTGTTCTTGCTCAGAGCTGTAATGAGGGCAGGATGAAGGGAGTGGCTGCCCCAGACTAAAGCTGTTAGGGGCATGATCATCAGCTGTCAAGGGGAGGAGGAACTGCAGTATCAACATTTATTTCTAAAGCTGCAAGGATATACTGGCTTCATGAATGACTGGAGATACAGCATTCACACTTGTGGTGAGGCTTGGTATCTGTTAGTAACTGTAGCAGGGAGCTTGTGACAGATGTACCAAGCATCTGCGTATACTTACAGAAGCAAAAGAAGCATTTTTTGTCCTCTGTCTCAAAAGACCTTTTTTCATATCAAGTTTGGGTTGAGGGGGGTCACCAGTCTGGGGAACTGCCCGAGATGCAGATGGGCTAACTACAGTACTGCCCTTTCCCCATTTTTTTGGCATAATCTCTGACTCTGATCCTGACCAAAAAAAAGAAGAGATTCTGTGTGTGTGTGTGTGTTTGTGTGTGTGTGTGTGTGTGTGTGTGTGTGTGTGTGTGCGTAATGCACAGAACAACTCAAGGTTTATTTCACATACTAAAATTCAAACAGTGAACCAATAACCAAGGCAGTCTATTCCTACATGTATTGTATGAATCTGTCTGAAGTTGCTGTCTTTTTTCCGGGGGGTATTGCTTAGATTTATTACCCTCTGCCCTGTACTTATGTAATGTGCGCTGTTTCTTGGTTCATTGTCAGAAGAGTCTTGAGAGTTTGAAAAGGGGTAAAACACAACCTTTTATGTTATAAATCCTGGATAACTTTTTTCCTCTTAGAAATCATGTAAAAAGAAGAACATGCCATAACTAGGGTTGGGCAAAGATGGGGTGGCTGACGTGTGCACTTAGGGAGTGTGATAATGCACTCTCAATGGTGATTTATGATGTCATGAAGATATTGTGATTTCATAAATGGAAGCCAATACTGAATTTGCTGTCATGGCTGAAGCACTAAATTGCTCAGTGTGCAATGACAACTGTAGGATGCTCCTTTTATATTTGCAGCAAGTAGAACGCTACAGATGATAGATGTAAGAACAGTTTGCCACAGTTTTTTGAGAAGATTTTTTTTTTTTTACTTTCAGCTGGGGGGTGGGCTGAGAGTTTACTGAACAGCATATGGTCCAGATAACATAGGTATGGTGCTGAAGGAGAATGCTACACTGAATCCAGATGACTGCTCTGGGAAGTAAAAGGACAAAGGGCGTCAAAAGAACTTTTAAGTATGGAGTGCATGTCTTATTCATGTTGTGAGCTCCTTCATAGCTGCTACTGTTGCTAAATATTCCATGCAGTGCCTACTTTAACTAGGAGTGGTAGTACAGTGTTCTACATTTTGAAGATGGAAAGTTGGTTGCTGTTGTAATTTATTTAATTATTTTGCTTGTTGATGGTCGGTGTGATAATAATATTAAACCATAAACAGTTTGAATGCGATTTATTTATTTATTTATTTGCATTTGGTGACTGAGAAAGTTCAACTGTTTAAAGCCCATTTTCAGCAGAGTCCTAAGGAGAAAAGTTCCAAACTGATACAAGGACAATAGTCTCAAATTAAATGTTAAAATATGTAGCATATTTCATTGGTAAACAAAAAAAAAAAGTTTCATTTTTCAGAAGATGAGTATGATTCTTATGACTCCCTGCTGCCATTCTATTTACATAGGTTCATAGGTTCATAGGTAGGTACTAGGCTATTGGCCCAAGGGCCTACGTAAGCCTAGCCAGCAAGGTACCATAGCTTATGCCACCCAAGAAAGTTATTTTCCTGTGCCACTGTCCAGCAGAGACACAGAAGTGATCCCTGGGGTGTATTTCCTATTTCCCATCCACTCATCAAGATTTTCTTGAAGAGTGCTAATGAAGAACTTTGCTTGACATAGATGGGTAGCTTGTTCCAGAGTATCGGAAGTCTCTGGGACAGGAATCTATCCATCCAGCATGTCCTGTTTACTGTGGTGACAAGGTTTAGGTCCCTAGAGCATGTAGCTTGGAGAGATTGGGATTTCTTTAGGTGTAGCATGTCCAACAGCTCTGGGTTTGACATAGCTTTATATGTTAGGCAGAGATCACCTTGGAGTAGGCGATATGCTATGGAGTAAAGCTGGAGTTTTTTGAGGTAGTCAGTGAGGGCATTTGTTTGAGGCCAGCAATCTTCTTTGTGAGGAACTTCTGTGGCCTTTCCATCTGCTGCAGATGTCTTGTGAGGTATATTCCAAAAGGGGCATTGTACTCTATAATGGGTCTAATGAGTGACGAGTAGAGGGGAACAATGACCTCTTTTTTCCTGGATGAGAACCCTTTTATGATGACTGTGCCACATAGAAGGACTTCCTGACTACTGTGGCGATGTGACTATCAAAGGAGAGACTACTGTCCACCTGGATCCCAAGGTCTCTTATCATGCATTTGGTGTTAAGTAGATTGCTGCCTATGTGGTATTTCATGGGCACAGAGTTTTTACCAAAGGGGATGACAGTGCCCTTTTTGGCATTGAGCTTGAGGCCATATCTCTGACACCAGGCGTCTATCTCAGTGAGGCCCTTCTGTAGGGTGTCCACATCATTTGGGGACTTGACTATGGCTCCTAGTTTGCAGTCATCTGTGAATTTCATCAGCCAGAGGCCTTCTGTGTTAGCTTATACTTCAGAGAAGTAGATACCAAACAGGAGAGGTCCCAGGACGGAACCCTGTGGCACTCCACTTGTCACTGCCTTGAAGTCAGAATTGGAGTCTGCAACTTTTACAGTGTGGGTTCTGTCAGTTAGCCAGTTGGCAACCCATCTTGTGATGTAGGGATTTATGCCTAGTTTAGTGAGTTTATCTATAATTCCAGAATGGGAGATGGTGTCAAAAGCCTTGGCGAGGTCAAGATAGGCTGTGTGAACCACCTTACCCTCATCCACGGCTTTGGTGACTGCCTCAAAGAAGTCGATCAGGTTCAGGAGGCATGATCTGTCTTTCACAAACCCAAACTGGGTGGGATCCAGAGTTTGGAGGTTACCAATGTCTTTGTTTATGAGTTCCATGATGATACGTTCCATGGCCTTGCAGACCAGGCTTGTCAGGCTAATAGGTCGATAGTTCCCGGGATCAGTGGTGGCTCCCCCTTTGTGGAGTTGGATAACTGTTGCTGTGCTCCATTTAGTGGGCACAAAGCCTGATGTGAGGCTGTTATTGAACATGGTGCTTAAGTGGGGAGCCAGTTCATTCTGAAGTTCATGTAAAATGCAGCCTGGGATGTTGTCCAGTCCCATGGATGCTGTCTTTTTGGCTTTAAAGAGTGTAGCTTTTACCTGCGTAGTTGTGATTACAGGGACTCTGCATTCTTCCTGTATAGCTATGGGCCCTTTAGGGGGTGAGAGGGGGGTAAAGTTAGCACTGAACCAATCTGCCAGGATGTTGGCAATATCAGTTGGTTCTGTAATTTTCATGCCTTTGTGCTGTAACTCAGAGCAGATCTGGGTGTTGCCATCTAGATTCTTGACATAGCTATAGAATGGTTTGTAGTTGTCCTTGGATTTAGTGATGATTTTGTTTTCGTAGCTAGCTTTGGAGGATCTTATAAGGAATCTCAGCTTCTTACTGTGGCTGACCAGGGAGCTCTTCCACTCATGGGATTTTACTCTCTTTTGCAACAGTTTCTTCCTTCTGTTGTACAGTTTGTTTGTGACAGGGGACCACCAGATTGGCTTCCTTTTTTTGGAGGATAGCGTCTTGGTTCCGTTTGGGATAGCACGATCCATGCACTCGTGTAAGTGCTTATAGAGTGCATTTGTGTAGGATTCAGCAGTTGTAACTGTATTGTCCATCTGCATGGGTGTCATGAAGTTCACCACCTCTGTCTTAAGAAGCATGAAGTTGGCTTTGGAGAATTTGTTTACTGTGGTTTACTTATGTCTAGCAAGGCTCATATAAAAGGGGATTGAAATAGGTTCTGGGAACAAGACCACCAGGAACATATTAACAATGCAAGAATGTACTTAATTTTCTAAATTATTTAGTGTTTGTTATACTTTCCATGCAAGTACAGAACTAGACAGGTTATATAAAACTTCTGCATAACAGATACAACATGATGTTCACTGCTAATATATATGTGACATTCATTTCTAATATATGTAAGTCCAAAAACGATCACCAGAGTGAAGAAGCAGTAGAAGAAGCAAAAATAAAATCTAAACAAAACTACCAACACCAGCGTGATGCAGTATAACAATTTAATATCAAGGAAAATAGACAAACAGCAAAGCTTTCAGGTATCCAGTACCCTTCTTCAGTGCTAATTACATAAAACTTACTCCCTGTTCCTTATACAATATATACATATATATATATATATATATATATATATATATATATATATATATATATATATATATATATATATATATATATATATATACATATATATATATATATATATATATATATATATATATATATATATATATATATATATATATATATATATATATATTATATATATATAATATATATATATATATATATATCTATATCTATATATATTCAAAAAATAGTTAAGTAATTACACAGCCAATAAAAAAATATTCAATAATAACATTTAAAGGTATTTAAAGCTAAATGACACTATAAAATATACATTTAAAAAACACAATGGATAATCCACACATTATTCAAAATACAATCTTACACATTCGCTCATTTTAATTTGAGAACAGGCTTACTAGAGACCATTTGATTTGCCTGCCAAATGATCAGCTCACAGGCATAGGATCCAGCTATATAACACATTCCAAATCATTGGTATTTAATCTATTTATACGAGCTACTTGTGCTTTAACTATACCCTTACAGATGTGGGGACGATGCATACTTTTTCGATGCAAATAATTGTTTCTCTGGATGTCCTTTTTAAAAACAGATGTCTGTATTTGGGACTGTTCATTTTTAATGTCAATATCTAAAAAGTATATCCTTTCAGTGGAATAGCACATTGAAAATTTCAGAAAATCAGTTGTGCTGTTCAAATAGTTCACAAACATTGTTAAATCAGCCACATCACCATCCCAAATAAAAAAAGACGTCATCCACAAATCTTTTAAAAAATATAGCCTTCTTAGCATAGTGGTCAGGTCCTGAATACATATTACTATCCTCCCACTCATTCAAAACTAGGGTTGCATAGGTATTGGCTACAGCAGTACCCATGGCCACCCCCTATATCTGATGGTAATATTTTTTTATCAAAAATAAAGATGTTATTTTCAAGTATTGCATCTAATAATTCGCAAATAGTCTCAAGTCTGTCTCCCTGTACCATATTTATACTTATTCAACAGATGTCTAATAGCTGTGATACCATAATTGTTTGGTATCACAGTGAAAAGAGACTTAATGTCGAGTTACCATAATAAATTTATTTATTGTTTTTGTTTTAAACCATACATCTAATTGCTGTAAGAAGTCAGCTGTATCTGTAATATAACTCTTGACATATTTAAGGCATTAAGTTAATTCACCCTGCAAATATACAGATACAGGCTCAGTGATCCAGCCTCGTCCGGATACAATTGGTCTCATTGGCGGCTTGTGGATAGATTTATGGATTTTTGGAATACCATAAAAAACAGGTACAACAGGATGTGATGCAGAAAAATGCATAAACATATCTAAAAGGATATCATTCATCATCTGTAAATCATGCAATAGTGCATTAAGTACTGTTTAAGCTGCATTAGCAGGAAATGTTGAGCACTGTTTTCTTTTCATAACTGCAGTCCTCACATGCTGTGTATATCTGTTGGGTCCCTTCTGTGTATTCATTTACCTTCTGTGTATTCATTTACCTTAACATACTTTTGTTTAACTATGGGCACCTAAGATATGGTTGCATTGCATTTTTGAATAACCCTGAATACTGTGTTTAAAGTACAGAGTCCCTCTAGCAGCATTATACCTCCGGAGCTACTGGGTGTATTACTTTACCTAAGCATGCTTTTGTTCAACTTTGGACACCTAGGATATGGTCGCATTGCATTTTGAAATACCCTGAATGCCAAGTTCAAAGTACTGAGACCCTCTAGCAGCATAACACCTCCAGAGCTACTGGGCGTATCTTTCCAGTGCTGCATGAGAGCCGTAGGCTTCGTCCTAACCCATACCTGCTACATTTTTGTTTTCCCCCTGCTTTATTTTTTGCCAGAGCGATCCGGCGAATGTGAATTGCTGTCCCTGACCAGAGTAAGGCTTACTATTTCTACCTCCAAGCTTGGTTCTGGCCAAGCGACAGCAGGGTCGGATTCCTGGCAGTGTATGGTATAAATAACTTCTCCGTATGGTCTGGCCGATGCTTTCAAGAATGTCCAATCTCTTCGCCTGACTTCTTGTTATAAATATGGCATGGATTTAAAAGCCTTTACGCAGTCGGCGCTGAAACTACATAGTTACGCCTGACTGATGCATAAAGGCATGCTTGAATGCCCCACTAGCCTTTGCTACAGATCCTAATCGGATTCTAAGTTCCATTGTGCTATAGGCATTTCTAAACTGCATAGATTTGTGTGTGGTGGCTGTGCACTCAAGATATGCATGCCTGAAACCTTGTCACATATCTGGAAGACATGTCCCATGTGGCAGTTTGAGTGCTTGCAAGAGGAAGGTTGTTTCTCTGTAGACGGTGCTCTGTTGTTAGAACTTTCACTTCTTGTTATCAAGTGTCTATTGCTATTTGGCTCTAACTACATACTACAAGGCTTATTATTCCTAATTCACTATATTTCCCCCATGAGACACATTTTTACCGACTGAAGTTTGGCTAAATAGTTTAACTGAACACTTATTCTATGCCTGATCTCATTATATTTTGAAGCTGATTATTTGGGCCGATTTATTCCTGTACCTGTTTAATTAATAAGAGATCACATAGTTTTGACCTACTAAACTGCATATTACTTGTCTTGTCCTGCTGTTTATAAATGTTTATTTCTTAGACTATTTTATCTGCATTAACCTAAATAATTGTATCTTAAACAAACTGTTTTTTTGCTGCATTGTCTTATAAAGTTCAACTCCTGGTGCAGGATAAATAATATATGGTGCAGCTATAACAGGAAAAACTTTTATTGAATATAACACCAATACAGATGGTTAAGCGCTTTCATCTGTTCATATACAGACTTCCTCAGAACCAAATAACACAGCTCTCTTTCAGTTTATAAAACCAATTTGGCACAAAAAAATATTTAAAACCTTAAACAGATGAAAGCGCTTAACCATCTGTATTGGTGTTATATTCAATAAAAGTTTTTCCTGTTCGAGCTGCACCGTATATTATTTATCCTGCACCAGGAGTTGAAGTTTCTATTGTTGGTTCTACAGTCGTTTTGCCTTATAAAGTATTTTATCTGCATTATCCTACATAATTATATCCTAACAACTGTTTTTTTTTTTTTTGCTGCATTGTCCCTCCTCTCTTTTTTCACTCCCTAAATCCTACCCCCTCCCATATCTCATAACCTTACTCCACTCACTGCTATCACCCACCATACTCACACCTCCACTCCATCCCCCTCACGTAAACCCCCCAAGGTTACCAGCATTTACAATTTGTCTTCAACACTTGCCTGAAAACAGCTCTCCCACACTTCATAATACTATTCATGCAACTGCCCCCTGTATTATCAGCATTCACTAGCCTGTCTATTACTCCCCCCTTAAAAACCACATACCTCCCTAATTCTTTATTTCTCTTTGTCTTTTTGTAGGTCAGCAAACTACCACTCCTGTATTATCCAGCCTCTGACCCTACCTACCTGAAGCTACCTGTGGCCACAGCCCTACGTGGGTGTACCCCTTCAATATAGGACGGTTGAAGTATGTCCTGCTTAACCTGAAAAGGTGTTAACTAATTACCTGTACTGCATCTGTTGTTTACATGGTGGCCAATTCCCCTGCACACCAGTTGACCAATTCCCTGCTCTCTACTACATCTCCTATCTTATCACTGTGTCTTCTCCCCCCCCCCCACTTTTCTGCCTACACTGTTCGCCTATTCTCTCACAACTTAACAGTTGCCATATCTTACCTGATTGCACAGATAGTTTCTCAACTCTCCCTGAGAAGCTTCTCTTGGGTGTATCCCACTCTGTTCGCCCTACAGGCTCACTCTGCTCCCCTACCCTGCCCCCTATTCTCACCTGCCCCCAGCACACTTACATTTATTCTTCCTATACTCCTCCCACTCAGCACAATTAACTAATCATATATCTCTCTCATCACCCCCACCCCTCTTACCCCTCCCACTAATACACTCCACCATCCCCTATACTTCTCCACTCCTCCTCTTCTCCTTGTAAACAAATATAACCCTATCTCCTGCATTACATCTCCTCTCTAATAGCCAGTTCCTTTCCTCTTAACTACTCCCTTCAATACACCTCTTGTCTAGACATGCTCTCCCCAATCGTCTATACCCTCCGGGCCCCTTGTTCTCTTCTTGTACTCCTAATTCCTCTTTACTATGCTAGTTCTTATTCCTCCAAAGCACCCCAAGCCTGCCTTCTACTTAAACTATCCCATACACTCACCTGCAACCACATTCATGCACTTATTTCCACTCTATCTCCTCATCTCTTATTCCACCTAACCCACTTCACCTATTCTATCCCAAACACTTATCCACCACAACTAAAACTTTTACTCCAAAACTACTGCTAGCTCCACCCAGCTTCCTACTATATAAACCAAAATGGCTAAAAGTTATCTCCAGTAATGTCCTAGCCTTAGCTGGAGATATTCATCCCAACCCCGCTCCTTGTCCCACTACAAACAACCCCTTCCCCATCCCCTTCTTCTTCTGCCTTCTCCCACAATATTCTTAAGTTCTTCACAATCAACGCCCAGAGCCTCAACAACAAAGTACACTAAGTAGAAGCTTGGATAAGCCATAACCAACCTGACATCTTAGGCATCACTGAAACCTGGCTAAAACCCCATATCACTGACTCTGAAATCTTACCTCCTGGTTTCCATATCCTCAGAAATGACCGATTAAATAAAAAAGGTGGTGGCTCTGCTCTAATCTACTCTAACCTTCTTACCTTAATCCCCCTTCAAATTCCAAACCCACAATTCAAAAACACTGAACTAACAGTCAGTCTTCTAAGAATGAATAAACATAAGAAAATCTGCATTATTTCCCTATATATCTCCCTAGGTAACAACATCTCTACCCTTGAAGATATTCTTCAATGGGCCTCAACTGAAATTAATTATGAAACTTACATTCTAGGTGATGTTAATATCGACTGGAATAAAATCAACCCACCCTCTCCCTCCCTATCCATTAACCTCTACAACTTTACCCAAGTAATCCACTCTATCACCCGACCTAACAAAATACACCACCCAGGATCCATTATAGACTGGATCCTAGTCATCCATCCAAACAAAATAATTCACTCTGGCACTATCCCAGACACCTTTAGCGACCATCTCCCTGCTTTCATTCATCACTCAACTACATCCACCCCATATCAGCACCATTATATTCACACTCGCAATCTTAGCAACTGTAACCCCATAACTTTCTCAAATATTTTTAAACAAATGAACTGGCAAATCCTAAATACCCTTTCCCTTGACAGAGCTTTAGAACATTTTAACTCTGTCTTCCTAGACACTTTTAACTCCCTAGCCCCTCTAAGAAACAAAATATTTAAAGCTAATACTGCTCCTTGGCTGTCCAAAGAAACAAAACAAATCATGCATCAGAGGGAAAAATCCTGGAAGCTTTACCAGAAGAATAAAATGCCTGTTATCCTGCTTCAATACACCCAACTCCACAACCATGTAAAAAAAAAACTAATTACCATGGACAAAAAAAACTACTACAATAAGTTTCAGTCCAACAATAATAAAAACCCTAAACAGTTCTGGAAATCACTTAATTCCCTTCTCCATCCAGGCTCCAGGAATAATCCCTGCCCTGACCCAAGTATAACTGACATTGAACTAAGCTCACATTTCAACTCATTCTTTACAGAAACCATTGCTAACCTAACCAAAACATTCCCAAACAACAATCCATATATCCCCTCATTCTTCACCTTACAACAACCTGAATAACACCCCCCTCATATTTGAGCTCAAACCAGTCTCAACCAATATTATAAAAAGGCTCCTATCCAAACTAAAGCCATGCTCCAATGCCCCTGATAACATAGCCTTCCTAAAATGTGCTGCTGATGGTATTGCACTACCAATCAGCATCTTAATAAATAGATCCATAAAAGAATCATATGCACCCAAACTCTAGCGTTCAGCCTACATTCTTTCTCTTCACAAAGGAGGCAAACACACCACTGTTTCTAATTTCCACCCCATTGCCCTACTCTCTCCAATCTCCAAAATTCTAGAAAAATGTATCCACCACCAATTTATGCCTTTCTTAATCCAGAATCAACTCCTTACACCCACCCAACATGGCTTCTGCCCTGGCCATAGCACCATAACTGCCCTTCATAGAAACAGTCAATCAAGCCCGAGATTCCAGACTCCTAGTATCCACAGTCCTCCTAGATCTCTCTAAAGCATTTGACACCATTTCCCACAAACACCTTCTCTATCATCTCTCCAACCTTCATCTCTCCCCTAATACTTTATCCTGGTTCTCCAGTTACCTGTCAGACAGATCTCAAGCAGTCAGATGGAAGAACTCCACCTCTTCCTTCTTACCAACCCTCACAGGTGTACCACAGGGATTCATCCTCGGTCCTATGCTTTTCAACATCTTCATCAATAACCTTCACACTGCCATCCCTAACACAACAGTTATCCAATATGTGGATGACTCAACTTTAGTCTGTGCTGCCTCCAACCTTCCTGAACTACTAACTAAAACCGAAACTGCATTTTCAACCACTGAGAACTGGATGCACCAAAACCACCTCTCTCTCAACTCAAATAAATCAAAAATACTACTTTTCCCTCCCTCCAGGGCTTTCTTTTATGACAAAAATGCTTTCAAAGTCCTTAGCCAAACCAACTCAGCTATAGAAGTGGTCCCTTTTGCAAAACTTCTTGGTATTACTATAGACGAATACCTCAAATTCGATATCCACATTCAACAAAACATAAAGAAAACCCACCAAAAATTAGGTATGCTTTATAGGAATAACGTCTTTCTCTCCAACTCCACAAGGCATACCCTGACAACTACTTACCCTCTGACATCCTTATTATACAGAGCCCCTCTTCTAACATATCTGACTTCTTCCATCACCTCCAAACTTAAAAATTGCTATAATAAGATCTCTAAATTTGCCACTAAATCTAAAAACTCTACTCATCATTGCCTTACCCTACAATCTCTGAACTGGCTAGAACTCTCTAACCACCTAGACTTCCAACAACTTACCACTGCTCACAAATTTATATTTCACCCAGATAAATGCCCAGCCCTAACAAACATCCTTCCCCCATACATCCCAAATAGATCTCTGAGATCTGAACACCAAAACTTAATTTCTATCCACAAACCCAAACGACCTGCTGGTCAGATTCTCCTCTCTTTCTCACTAGGCAAGAAATGGAATTCTCTCCCGCCTTCACTTAGGACTATATCAAACTCAGAAACCTACAAAACCCAGCTTTTCTCATACAGTTCATCCAAATGGAAATGTTTCTGCTTTCACCCTACAT